>NW_028295098.1:0-180686 GCF_964341445.2 Mesoplodon mirus | reverse complement strand
TTCTGAAAGATTTGTACTGTTAACCAAAATCTGGGCAAGGAGTCTCAAATGTAATTCTTAGCCAGAATTACATGTTAATGAACCATTTAACAGTGTAAATCAAGGAACATCAATGTAGGGATTTCTTTTCATTTATTTCTTACCTGCTTGAAATAGCAGTTAAAGGTTGCCAGCTTGGTTGCAGATGAACGGACGTTTGAAGTTCCCTGAACTACTTAATGTGGAATAGGATACTAGACTTCCAACGCTCTCAAGGCTGTGACCTTGCAGCCATTTTACATAGCACATCATCCTCCTATAGGGATGAACCTTTCCCTGGCCTGAAAAGTAGCCACTCTGTTGAAGCTTTGCTTATTGTAACAGGCTTTTGTTTCCAGGTTACATGTCTGTGGAAGACTTAATTCTGAATAGAGATATAGATATTACTGGAAACTAATTGTTTTTGCTATTATACTCTGCTTATACTCTGTTTTACTCTGTAAAACATTTAAATTGTGCTACAAAAATTCAGATGTTGTCTTGCAATCTTTAAACAATAAATGAATGAATTGCCCTTAAAAAAAAAGAATTAAGCAGTTAGTTAAGCTGTTGGTCCCACATCACACAAATTGTCCTTATACCTCCTGTCAATATTGTTAACAGAGACTGTTATTTTATTAATCCTTATGATCCCGTGATTCTTTCTTTCATGTTTCGGGGCACAGCAGGTGAGAGAGTGGGTTTGTTAAGCTGGGTGGGTTTATCCTTCTTTTATGCGTTCATTCAATTTTCTGTTCATTTACTTATTGTATACATATGGCAATAGAAGCTGCTAAGGCAATCATTGCTATTCTGCAAAACAACAAGGCACAGAAGCAGATGTCTTATTTCCGAGATTTCTCCCCCCAGGATTATTATGATTAAAGATCCTTTCCCCCCACTCCCTGGAGAGGACAAGGGGCTGCTCGCTGGAGGATTTTTAATGACTTGGGGAAAGGCTCAAATATTCCCCCATTAGGGTAATCCACCCCAGGGGCAAACCACACAAGAATATTATGAATTTATTTTATTTTTCTATCCTTGCAAAGGTAATACTCAGCTCATTAGAATATGAAAACTATACTGTCAAATTTCAGAATTACATGGATGAAGAAAACCACCAAAGTGGCATCATATCATGTGTGTTATAGTTGTATTTACTATATTGACTATATTAAATATGTTGTGTTAACAATGTATTGTATAACTATATATTGAAAAGGCAAAATGCTGTAACGTATTTCAGAGAAAATAATTATGTTGGCCAACCCCAAATTGTACATTGTAGACGGGTCCTAGGAAAAGAAGATTTAATTCATAGTGAACAAGAGGTTAGCTTCTGTTTTCAGCCATGTGCTATTTCAAGAATTAAACATCATGAATAATACAGGATATAAGAGGAATAGTCTAAAGATGGAAAAGCACATTTTGATTAGGAAAGAGAATTTAAGGCTTAAGTCTTTTTTTTTTAAGGAAAACTGCCTTATTACTATGAGATAAGAAAATTGTTTCCTTCTTTTCTTCCTTGCTTTCTTCTTCTTTTTTTTTAACCTTTTTAATTTTGGATATTTGACCTCTAAGCTGAGATGACTGAAAATGCCTCCTCTGGGCATCAACCTTTTTGAAAGACTTTTTCCCCCTCCCTGAGGCCTATTTGTCTCTTGGAGGCTTTGTCTACATTACTCCTCAAGAGGCAAGCATTTGTCCTTGCACTAAATGCTGACATCTCCTGATAAGAGGGAAGCTGCAAAGTAGAAGAATTGAAGGTCAGTATGTTGATATTGGTCTCAAGCGCATTGATGCACATTTGTGTATTGGGGAACGGGAGTGAAGCTTGAGAGTGGGCCAGTGGGGAGGGGTAAATAGTTTACAGCTGCATTAGGAGGACAAGCATTACCATTAGCATGAAACCTCAGTTGCAAAAGCTTCTAGCCATACACATAGGGCAATACGTAAATGATACACCTTATTGCATTCACCCATTCACCCTCCCCTGTTCACGCTAATTGGAAATTTCCATCCATTTCAGAGAAGTAACACAACTATCAATCATTTTCCCTGGCACGAATCTTCCAGGAGGAAGAAAATGGAATACACCTAGCAACAGAGCTCACGCACTAGTAGTCCATGTGTCTTAGATTTAATATCTGATGACTAGCTGCATTGAAGCCAAGAGGTGGTTCACAAAGTTGCTGCACATTAGAATCACCTGGGGAACTCTGAGACCTCCCCGTGCCCAGGCTCCTCCCTAGACCTACTGAATCAAAATCTCTGGGGCTGGGACCCAGACACCAATGTTTTTCTTCCAAGCTCTTTAGGTAATTCAAACGAGCAGCAAAGCTTGAGAACCAGCCCAATAATGGGAACAAACTTATTTCACACAGATAAAGTGGGGCAATTCATATGTTAAAAGAACGTGAATATATGTATATATTTCTTTTTTTCGCTTTGTTCTGTTTGTATTTCAAATAGGCTTTTTTTTCCTTCTGCAAAAAACGTTACTGTTTCCATTTGGTCCAAGGCTTGGGAGAGGGCTCCAGGGCGGTTACAAAGCTGCCTAGTGGCTGCAGAGCGGGGCTTCAGGCAGAAGCTCTGACGCCAGAGGGTCTCCTCAGACGCGGCTGGACTTCAGAGACTCCTGTTTGGCTCAAGGGTGAGCCTTTCAAAGAGATACTCGCCTAGCACAGCCTGCGGACCAGCCAGCCTGCGGAGGTTGGTCAGGTGGTCGCCCATCTTCTGGATGAGTTTCACCTGCTCCTCCAGGAAGCGGCTCTCCAAGAAGTCACAGAGCTGGGAGTCTGCACGGGCAGGACCCAGGGCGCACAGATCCGATAGTGCCTGGTTCAGATTCTTCTCCCTAAGAATGGCGGCTTCCACAGCATCCTGGGTTTTACCCCACTCATCCTGAGAAGGCTTCTGCGCCTCCTGGAAGAGGGCGCGGCCGCAGCACTGGTTTTGCATTTTCAAGAGGCGCTGGGCGCCCTCACACTTCTCCTCAGCCAGTTGGCGAAAAATGTGGCCCATACTGTCCAGAGTCCCATTGTTGCTGTCGAAATAGATGCTCAGAGAGAGGTAAGTGTCCACAGATGCATGTTGAACAGGCGGTGGGCGGCGGCTTCCACCTCGGTGGAATAATTCTGACGAACCTGGGAACTCGTGGTTGATCAGTGATAAGGAGCTAAGCTCAAAAACTGGTGTTGGCCTGTCCTGGAGGCTGAGGATAGCTGAGTGTCTGATTCCAAAGGTTGCAAAAGGAAGAAAGGTTGGAGGGTGGTCGGGGGCTGGAGCAAGGAGCGTCCCTGGGTCTGTTCATTCCAAACACTGTTGAAGCAAAAGACAGATCTGCAGGACTGCCGAGTGCACTGCCTCAAATAGGCTTCGATATAAATGAACAAGAAGTCCAAGCAAGGACAAAACTTACCCTTCCTCCCACCAAAATAGCTGGTGATACTAGAATCTAGATCTGGGAAGGGATTCTTCCATTACTTTCTTAACATTCCAAGCCACTAGAGCAGTGGTTCTCAAAGTATGGTCACCTTGTAACCAAGCAGTACCCTATGGGGCCTTCCTAGGACAGACCCATCCCCCATATCCTCTATTGTAGTTTCTCTCTGAAGTACTCAGATAATAGTATCTCAGGCATATTTCTTGAGTTTTCAGATGCTAAAAACCACCACCCAATGGAAGAAATGAACTCCTTGATGATCATGAGCATGTAGCCCCCAGACCTTCTGGCACCTAAGGATGGATAATGTTACCTGCCTTGTGGCCTCAACATCAGCCAGTCAGAGGATTGTGCACGAGCTGATCACATGCCCTGGGATGTCCCTCCCTCACCTGGCCTTTAAAAATGCTTTGCTGAAATCCTTTGGAGATTTCAGGGGTTTTGGAACACGGACCACCCCTCTCCTTGCTCGATCCTGCAATAAACCTTTCTCTTCTCCAGACTCCAACCTTTAGGTTTGTTTGGCCTCACTGTGCTTCAGACACATGAACCTGCATTCGGTAACAACCTGACCAGCTTTACCAGCGTCCCCTGATAATGTGTCAGATATTCAAGTTTTAGGGCCCTATCCCAGCCCTATGGAATCAGCAACTCTAGTGGGGCTCAGTGATCTCTGTTATAACAGGCCCTCCATATGATTTTTATTCACCTTAAAGTTTGAAAATATCTGCATTGTCAGCTGGCCAAAGCGTCCACCAGCAGGTGAAGGGGAGTGGCGCCTGGAAAAGATAGGGAGTAGCCAAGGCAAGTACAGCAGCATTTGCCGTGGTAGTAATGGAGAATGCCTTTTCTCCACTGGTTGGCACAGACTAGTATCTGGGAGCAGTGGCAGGGTTATTTAGGATGCTTTACAATTCAATGTAGAGTGACCGCTGTCCTGGTTTGCCAGGGACTTCCCCTGTGTGAACACTTAAAATCTCATCCTGGCAAACCCCTTAGCCCTGGATTTGAAAAACTTAGGGAATAACATGAAATTTAGGGGAAACATGATCTAGGATTTGGGCAAGTCACAAGTGCTAATTAAAGCGAAGCAAGTATGGACAACATCTAGCCTTCTTTACCCCTTTGTGGGAAGGTAAATCTGATTGGGTGAAAGGACTTATTGTTAAGAAATCTTTGTAGAAACATCCCCTTCTGCTTAGTCCACTGGTTCTCAGTTCTGGCTAGACACTGGCATCGTCTGAGCAGATTTAAAGTTATTTTATTGGTCTAGGATGACCAACAGTCAGTGTGAGGGTTTTTAAAAAGTGCTTCAGATGATTCTAATATGCAGCCAAATTTAGGTGCCACTGCTTAAGCTTTTGAACCACTGCTACATATTTTCACCTCATCTTCCTATGAGAATATCCAACTGTAGTTGAGGTTTGTTTTTTTTTCTTTTTTTAACTGTCTTATTATAAGATTTACTGTCTTAAATAAGATTGAATGTACAGAAAATCCTGCTAGTCCATCTGGTATAACTAGATACTTAGAATAATATCGTTAAGATATATACCATTTAAGTACTGTGACTGGCCTTTTAAAAATTAACATATGCATTGAATTAGTACAATCTCTTTTGAAGTTGTCATGTTGGGGAGCTATACCTGTAATCTGCCATTGCTAAATATCTGGACAATTCTTATTAGGAATTGTTTTTAAACATCTTTAGGGATTAAAACCAAGAGTGCTGTATTATTTGTACTGGGACCACAAAAACCTCACAAAGTTTCCCCACTGTACCTTCTACCCCCATCTCTAACCCTTGGCAACTTCTAATCTGTTCTCCATCTCCACAGTTTTGTTATTTTAAGAATAATATGTAAACATAATCATGAATTACTTAATCTTCGGAGATTGGCTTTTAAAAATTTTTTCTTCAGCATCATTCCCTTGAAGTTCATTTTAATTTTTGCATATATTAATAATTTGTTCCTTTTCGTTGCTCCGTAGTATTCTATCATAAGATTTTATCACAATTTGTTTCAACATTCATCCATTGAAAGACATTTGGGTAGTTGCCAGTTTTGGGCTATTATAAATAAAACTGCTCTGAACATTTATGTGTAAGTTTCTGTGGGAACTTAATTAAGTTTTTGTTTCTTTTGGATAAATGCTCAAGAGTACAAGTACTGCGTTGTAGGGTGAATCTACTTTTAGGATTAAAAGAGACTGTCAAGCTGTTTCTCAGAGTGGCTAAACCATTTTATTTTTCCACCAGTGACGTGATATAACTTTTCTACGTACTCGCCAGCATTTGATGTTGTCACTATAATTTTAGTTATTCTCTGATATCTCATTATGGTCTTAATTTGCATTTCCCTAATGCTAATGATGTTGAGCATCTTTTCATGTGCTTCTTTGCCATGTGTATATTCTCTTCCATGAAATGTCTGTTCCTGTCTTCTGCCTATTTTCTAGTTGGATTTTTTTAAGTTGTTTGGAGAGTTCTTTGTATATTATAGATACAAGTCATCTGTCTCATATGGGATTTTCCAATATGTTTTCCCACTGTGTAATTTGAGTTTTCATCCACTTAAAAGGATCTTCTATGAAGCATTTTTAACTCATTTTGATGAGATCCAATTTATCAGTTTTTGCTTTTATTGATCATACTTTCGGTGTCAAGTCTAAGAATTATTCACCTAGTTCTAGATGCCAAAGATTTTCTCCTATTTCTTTTTCTAAAAATGTCCTGCTTTTACATTTAAGATTATGATCCACTTTGATTTAATTTTTGTGTAAGGTGTGGAGGTTTAGGTTAAGGTTCATTTTTTGTTTGTTTTTGTCGAGGGATGTCCAACTGTTTCAGTACCATGTTTTGAAATGTCTACTCTTCCTTGATAGCTTTTGCACTGCTGTCAAAAACAGGTTAAATGTATTTATGTCAGTCTATTTCTGGGTTCTCTCTTCCATTCCATTGATCTATGTATCTACCCTCCAAAATTACTGCGAAGTCTTGAAATTGGGTGGATTAATTCCTCCCATTTTAATCTTCCTTTACAAATTGTTTTAGCTATTCTTCAGCCTCTTCTTACCATACAAATCTTAGAAAAAGCTTGTCTATATCCGCAAAAACCTTGAGGGCATTTTAAGAGTAATTGTGTTAAGCCTCTTAACTTGGGGAGAATTGACATCTTTATTATGTTGTGTTTTCTAATCCATGAACAAGGTATGTCTCCCTATTTGTTTGGGACTTTAAAATTTTTCTTCATCAGCATTTTGTAATTTTCAGTATAGAGGTCCTATAAATGTCTTATTGGGCTTGTATTTAAGTATTTATTTAGGTCAGTTGTAAATGGCATCACATATTTTAATTTAAGCTTCTACACATTTGTTATTAATATATAATGTGATAAAATTGTGTTGATCTTGTACTCTAAAACATTTACAAACTAATATTATTTCTCAAGCTTTTTGTGGATTCCTTGGTATTTTCTCCATTTAGATTATCATCTCCTCTTCAGACACAGACAGTTTTACTTTTCCTTAGGCAATATAATAGGATATATTACTCTTCAACATTCAGTAGGATATATTCCTTCCTATTCAACATAGTAGGAATAGTCCTTTTATCTTTTAAATGAACTTTTTAAAACTTTAACATTTAAATTTATGTATTTATTTATTTTTGCTTATTTTCTTACTAGAACCTCCAGTAATATATTTAATAAAAGTGGTGAGAGCAGATATCCGTGCCTTGTTTCTGATCTTACAGAGAAAGCATTCAGTCTTTCACAGTTAAATATAATGTCGGTATAGGTTGTTTGTAGATCATCTTTATGAGTTTCAGTATGTTCCTTTTCTATTCCTAGTTTGCTTGGAGTTCTTTTTTCTTCTTTTCTTACAATCATGAATGGGATTGGATTTTGTCAAGTGCTTTCTCTGCCTTATTGGATAGGATCACATGACTTTTCCCTTTAATCTATTGGATATGGTGGATAACATTGTTTGATTTTCAAATATTTAACCAACTTCGCATAACTAGAATAAATACCACTTGGTCATGGTATATTATTCTTTTTATATATTTCTGGATTTAATTTTCTAATATTTGGCAGAGGATTTTTACAGCCAATTTCATAAAAAAATATTGGTCTGTAGTTTTCTTCTTTCTATCCTATCCCTGTCCGGTTTTGGTATCAAGGTAATACTGGCTTCATAAATTTAATTAGGAACTGTTCCTTCTACTTATCTTTCTTATCAAATCATGTAAAATTGGTGTTAATTCTTTATGTCTTGGGTAAAAGTGAAACATCTAAGCCTGAATATTCCTTTTGGGAGTTTTTAAATGAAAAATCAGTGTTTCTAATGGTTACAGGAAAATTGAGATTATCTATTTCATCTTGGCTGAGTTTTGGTAGTTTTGAGTGTAGAAGCATTGGCCCATTTCATCTACATTTTTGAATTTATAGTGTGGACTTGTTCATAGCAACTTGTCCCTTATTAACCTGCAGGATATGTCATGGTATCCCTGGTTGCATTTCTGATATCTGTGATTTGTGCCATCCATCTTTTTATCTTTATCAGTCTTGCTAGATCTTTATTGATTAGATTGTTTATTTCCAAGAACCAGCCTTTTGTTTCATTGATTTTTCCCCCCTATTTTCCTGTTTTCAGTTTCATGGATTTCTATTTCATCTTTATTATTTTCTTCTTTCTGCTTGTTTAGTGTTTTTTCCTCTTCCTTTTTTACTGTTGTAATATAGAAAATTAGATTATTGCTTTGAAATACTTTCTTTCCCAATTTAGTGCTATAAACCTCCCTTTCAGCATTGCTTTCACTTCATTCTGCAAACTTTGATCTGTTATATCTCCATTTTCTTTTATTCTATGCATTAAAAAATATTTCCTTGGTGCTGTCTTTTTTACCCATGAGTTATTTGGAATTGTGATGTTTAGTTTCCATGTGATTGAAGATTTTCCTGTTGTCTTTCTGTTATTGATTTCTAGTCTGATTCCATTATGGCTAGAGAACATACTCTATGATTTTAATTCTTTTAAATCTGCTAATTTTTTTATGAATATATAAATGAAAGAAATAAGAAAACCTCTGAGTCTTAGCATCCAACACTTAGGCACATTACAATTTAAATCTGCTAAGGTTCTTTTTATTGCCCAGTATATAGTATATGAGTGAATATTCCATGGACACTTGAATATGTATTCTGCTGTTACTGAGTGTGTTCTTTAAATGTCAGTTATATCCTATTGATTGATGATGTTTTCATTTCTTCCATATTCTTGCTGATTTTTCTCTCTGGTAGTTCTATAAATTGCTGTGCTGAAGTCTCAAATAATAATTGTGGATTTAAAATTTTCTCCTTTTACTACTTTTTCAGTGTTTGCTTCATGTATTTTGAAGTTCTGTTGTTTGGTGCACACACATTTAGTATCATTAGGTCATCTAGGTGGATTATTCCTGTTATCTTTATGTAATGACCCTGTTTGCCCCTAATAATTTCCTTTGCTCTGAAGTCTACTTTATCTGATATTAATATAGCCATTCCTACTTTTTCTGATTAACGTTCACATGATATATCATTATCTTCCTTTTACTTTGAACTACCTATATCATGATGTTTAAAGTAAACTTCTTATAGACAGTATATAGTTGGATCATGCTTGTGAATTTTTAATCTACTCTTCCAATCTCTGTCTTTGACTTGGTTATTTAGATCATGTACAGTTAAGGTAATTATTGCTATGTTAAAGATTAGGTCTACCATTTTATTTTTTGTTTTGTCTTTTACCTTAGTTTCTCAATCCTGTGTTTCTCTTATTTTGCCTGGTGGGTTACTTAAACATTTTTTAATAAGTCCATTTTAATTTAATTTATTTATAATCATTTGTGTATACTGTTTGTATAGTTTTCTTAGTGGTTGCTTTTGGCATCACAGTATACATATGTAACTTACCATAGCCTACGGGAATCAGTGTTTTATTACTTCAAGTGAAGTTTCAAAATTTTACTTCCATTTAGTCTCTTACTATTCCCCAGTTTTAAAGTATGATTTTCTGTAGTATTTCCTTTCTCTACATTGAGAACCACATCAGATGGTGTCATAATATTTGCTTTGACCATCAGATAGTATTTAAGAAACTCATGAGGCTAATGATAGTCTCTTATATATACCCCATTTGTTTTCACCCATTCCATTGTTCCCCTTTTCTTTCTGAAGTTCCCAGTCTTCTGTTATTGTTTTTTTTTTATGTTTTCATAACATTAGGTGATATCTGGGCTTTCCAGTGCCATTGGATATGAGTTTCAGGAAACACTGAGTCTGGCTCACTTAATGCTGCTGAGTTGGAGGGTTTGTATATGTTGGGTCTGTTGGTGCAGCAGGTGCTAGCAGATTAGACTAATGTTGATGGGACTAGTGCCACAGGAGGATGGGTTCCCATTCAGGCTATGCTGCTGCTACAGTAGATCGAGTCCCCCTCTACCCCAAGTGTGGGGCAGTGACCTGCTGCTGTCACTGCTTTGTATTAGGCTGCTTTTGCCTCAGGTGTGTGGTGGGATCCCTTGGAAGCTGCTGTCAATCACAAGGTTAAATTCATTTCAGAAATACTTAAGTATAAATATATAGCCTGGCTCCTGTAGGACCCCTGTAATAGTTTTTTATTGCTTCCATACAAATGACCACAAATATAGTGACTCAAAACAATGTAGATTTATTACCTTACAAGTCTGACATTGGTCTCAATTGAGTAAAGTAAAAGTGTTGGCAGGATCTACAGATGAATGGATAAAGATGTGGCAGATATATACAATGGAATATTACTTAGCCATAAAAAGAAATGAAATTGATTTATTTGTAGTGAGGTGGATTGACCTAGAGACTGTCATACAGAGTGAAGTAAGTCAGAAAGAGAAAAACAAATACGGTATGCTAACACATATATATGGAATCTAAAAAAAAGAAAAAATGGTTATGAAGAACCTAGGGGGCAGGGCAGGAATAAAGACGCAGCCATAGAGAGTGGACTTGTGGACACAGGGAGGGGAAAGGGTAATCTGGGATGAAGTGAGAGAGTGTCATGGACATATATACACTACCAAATGTAAAATAGATAGCTAGTGGGAAGCAGCCGCAAAGCACAGGGAGATCAGCTCTGTGCTTTGTGTCCACCTACAGGGGTGCGATCGGGAATGGAGGGTGGTAGGGAGATGCAAGAGGGAGGAGATATGGGGATATATGTATACGTATAGCTGATTCACTTTGTTATGAAGCAGAAACTAACACACCATTGTAAATCAGTTATACTCCAATATAGATGGTTAAAAAGAAAAAAAAAGTGTTGGCAGAGCTACATTCTTTTCTGGAGGCTCTTAGGGGTGTTTCTGTTCCCTGTACTTTATCCGCTTCCAGTGGTCACTTGTAGTCCTTGACTCAGAGTCCCCTTTCTCCACCCAGAAAACCCAAAATGTTGAATCGCTCTGATTCTGCTTCTATTAGGACATGTCTCTCTTTCTCTTTCTACAGTTGGGAATGGTTTTCTACTTTTAAGGACTCATGCAATTAGATTTGTTCCATGAGGTAATCCAGGATAATCTTTCTATCTCAAGGTCTATAACTTCAGTCATATCTGCAAAGTCCTCTTCACCATGTAAGGGAACATATTAATAGGTTCTAGGGATTAGGGTGAGGGCATTTTTCGGAGCCATTATGCTCCCTACCACACCCTTAACAAGTGACCTTGAGAAAATTACTGAGATTTTTAAAGCCTTACTTTCCTCAAACATAAAATGGAAAGAAAGCTAACTAGTTAACATCATGAAAGTGAAACAGTATATATGAAATCAACTAATTCAAAAAATAAGATTTCTTCTTTTTCTTTATGATTTACATGATTCTCAGAGTTCAGTTACTTGAAGAGTTACTTTTTTTTTAAACAGAACTAAGGAATTTCAGGGTTCAGGTGCTGTAAGATTGTCTGAATTATCTGAGTAACAATTAGCTAAGCACAGGTGTAAAGCATTTGATTTACTCCCTGGTTTTCTTTATCTTCTCATCCCAGTAAATGCATATCCCTTTTCTAGCTCCAGCCAGTAGAGTCAGAGCTCGTTTTACTGTTTAACTAAAGTTGAATTTAAATTCTCTCTACGTCTCCAGATTCTCGGCCCTGGTTGCATATTATAATCACCTGGGGAGATTTCAAGGACTACTGATGCCAAATTTCTACCTATCATGGATATTTGAGGAGGGACCTGGAATGAAATGCTCTAGCTTATGGTTTTTGGAACCAAATCATAGTCTACACTGAGCCAAATTATTTGCAAGATCACCTCTAAAAAGGAATTTATCTGTGGTGACTAATGCTCTTCCTTTGTCAGTATGCTTGATTTGTCCCTCTTTGGGGGAAAAAAAGAGGGGGAAATAAACCCCAGCAGTTGTGCTCCCTGAATTATAACCTGATGCTGTGGAATTAGTGTTGGCTTAGAGCGCACATCTTCGGATACCCATTCTCTCTCCTGCTTCCTTGCATGAACTTATATCCTTGGGCAGTGTTTCATCCACCACCCTCTTTTGCTTCTAATCTTAGCAAGTAAAGTCTCCCCTTCATGAAATAGCATTTCATGAGGCTTACTGGGAGCATAGGTCTGTTCCAGACCTATCCTATGTTAGCTAAAGCAGATATAAGTGATGTATTTTTGGCATTCATCCTTGTGGGTTGGAAAGAGAAGACAGAATTTTATCTTTAGGTGTCATCTGACTGGACAAATGGGCTCTTTCCCTCTGCTGCCTACCATGTAAAAACCTGAGGGTGTTACCTCTAGAAGGTATCTTCTAGTTATCAAAATAGTTCAGATAAGTCAAATTTCTCAGTAAAAGATGACAAAACTATGGCTTAGGTGGTTAATTTTCTATGTCAATTTGTCTGGGCCACCATGCCCAGTTATTTGGTCAGATATTATTCTGGATATTTCTGTGATGGTGTTTTCGTGTTTTTTACAATTTCATTTATTTATTTATATTTTTGGCTGTGTTGGGTCTTCATTGTCACACGTGGGCTTTCTCTATTTGCAGCAAGTGAGGGCTACTCTTTGTTGTGGTGTGCAGGCTTCTCATTGCGGTGGCTTCTCTTGTTGCAGAGCATGGGCTCTAGGTGCACGGGCTCAGTAGCTGTGGTCCACGGGCTTATTTGCTCCACGGCACATGGGATCTTCCCAGACCAGGGCTCAAACCTGTGTCCCCTGCATTTGCAGGCGGATTCTTAACCACTGCGCCACCAGGGTAGTCTCTGTGATGGTGTTTTTGGATGAAATTCATATTTAAATTGGTGTTGGACTTTGAGTACAGCAGATTATCCTCCATAGTATGGGTGCGCCTCATCCAATCAGTTGAAGCTCTTAATAAAACAAAGACTGACCTCCCTGTCGCAAAAAGGAATTCTGCCAGAAGATTTACAGAAATTGAACTGCAACTCTTCCTAGAGTCTCTAGACAGCCTAACCTGCAGATTTTGAATTGACCAAGCCTCTATTATTGTGTGAACCAATTGTTTAAAATCTCTCTCTCTCTTTCTCTATCTTTATATAGATATGGATATAGATCTAGGTATCAATATTGATATCTAGATCTAGATCTATCAATATATATGGGCACATTGTATACACATGCTGTTGGTTCTGTTTTCCTGGAGAAGCTTGACTAATATAGTGGCCCATATAAATAAAAGGATGAACCCAAGTTCACCCAGGTAGAAAGTAGTACAATGAGAACTGGAACTTAAGGCCTCATGACTCATTCAGCTGTGAACACTGACCCAGAGCTGGGGTCTGCAAACTCTGGCCCACTGATCAGATCTCGCTTGACTCCTGGTTTTGTACATAACATTTTGCTTGAACACAGCCACACCCATTCATTAACGTATGGTGCATGGCTGTTTCTGTGCTACAGCAGCAGATAGGCAGTTGCAACGGAGAGGTATGGTACACAAAATCCAAAATATTTACTATCTGACCCTTTACAGAAAAGATCTGCTGACCCTTGCTCTAGGATGCCATCTGATTTCTGATAACACAGAGGAGAATAATTCATGCACATT
This sequence comes from Mesoplodon mirus, assembly GCF_964341445.2. Taxonomy (NCBI): domain Eukaryota; kingdom Metazoa; phylum Chordata; class Mammalia; order Artiodactyla; family Ziphiidae; genus Mesoplodon; species Mesoplodon mirus. Next base: position 167,132 of record NW_028295098.1, on the reverse strand, counting down.
GGGGTTGATTGTTAATCTCCTGTCCTCCTTATGTCAAAGATCTCTTAAATGCTCACCCTTGCAATAGCCAGCTTGGGGAGCATTGTCTGAGGATGCAGAAATATTTCTTGCCAGGTCTTTCCAATCCACACTGCTCCCTGACTATGGTTCTTAAAACCTATTTTTTAAAAATTTTTTATTGGAATATAGTTGATTTACAGTGTTGTGTTAATTTCACGTGTACAGCAAAGTGAATCCGTTATACATATACATATATCCACTTTTATTTTTTTTTAGAGTCACTTCCAAATAGCCCGTTACAGAGTATTGAGTGGAGTTCCCTGTGCTAATAAGAAGAGCAGGTTCTTATTAGTTATCTATTTTATGTATAGCAGTGTGTATATTTCAGCCCCAATCTCCCAATTTAGCCTCCCCACCACAATCCCCTGGTAACCCTAAGTTTGTTTTCTACATCCCTGCCTCTACTTCTAAAACCTGTCTATTTTAACCAACTACCACTCATTGCTTACTGTCTCTGGCTTCATGTACTTCATAATAAATCTACCTCTTGTTCAATCCTGGATGACATGTTCCAAGGACTGAGATAATATCTTCTTCTACATAACTTGTCCTTGATATTGTCTAACTTGGGGTCTTTATCTATGTCCCAAAGAAGACAGTCACACTCTGTCTTCTAGTACTACTAATAATACCACATTTTAGGGCATGAATTTGACCCAATGCACTGAACTATCCCTTTAGAAACTGTATGCAACCTGTCACTGGGTTTTAGCACCGGGATAGAGCTCAAATTAGTGTTCATATTTAAACAAACCTACTTGACCAGAAGCTTTTTGTCTCACCATTTATTTTATTACACAAGTAACTTATCTCTTTGCATCTATGATGTAAATATTTTTAATTTCCTAAATTATCTGAAAAATTATTTAGAGCTTCCATTTCAGTAGGCATTGGAATTGCTGTGTTATGACTATTTCATTATTTTATTTCCAAATGTTAAATTAGGCTTCAAGCTTTGGCCAAGAGTAGACAGGAAAGGGTTTTAAAAGAAATGAAGAATGGGAAAGACTTCTGATGCAACGGAGACTTAATAAAGACTTGCTTTTGAATCAAGAATTTATAATAAAGGTTTGATTTTGAATCAATAAGTTATGTCATTGCAAAATAGCTCCCTGGTAAAATTCCATTCTTTTGTAATCATTAAGTACAGAAATTAACCATCAAAATATGCAGTGATCTTTTTCATTTTCTAAAAACAAACCTATATCTAGATGAGAGGAGAATTCATTTCATAACTCAGGCTCTGGACTTACGACTCCAAGTCCTGTTTTCTTTCAACCATGCCTGCTAAGTTTCTGTCTAACTTCTTGAGCATGAGGTAATGGCTTCAGCTTTCATCTCCTTACTCAGTATATAGCTTGGTGACTAAGAGTAAGGGATCTAAACCTTGAGAACTTGGGTTCCAATCTTGACTCTAAAATTTACTTGTTGAGTACTCTTGAGCATGTTATCTGTTTCTGCCTCAGTTTTCTCATCTATAATATAGAGATAACATTACTTCTCTCAGCGAGTTGCTATGAGGGTTAAAAGAGAAAATTCATACAATGCAAGAATTTATCAGTTCTTGGAACACAATAAATACTGAAAAGAAATGTTAGCCATTATCAAGGGCCCCTCATTTTATGGATAATATAGATTAGTTTATATAGGTCTAATATTTACATATACATAACTATTTTGTACCTATATGTGTGTATACGTTCTTCTTAGAAATTGAGCAGTCAACATTCACATCTAAAAGTATGTGCTCCAGGGAGATCAGCTCGGTGCTTTGTGACCGCCTGGAGGGGTGGGATGGGGGGGAGGGAGGGAGACGCAAAAGGGAGGGGATATGGGAAAATATGTATATGTATAACTGATTAAATTTGTTTTAAAGCAAATAAATAAATAAATAAATAAAAGTATGTGCTCTGTGAAATGTAGATCTCCTGTGTACAGACACAGTGCTGTAGTTATCTATTGCTACATAATAAAGAAGTCCAAACTTAGTGATGAAATAAACAAAAATTTTAATATGTGCCCAGATTCTGTGGGTCAGCAATTCAAACAGTACGCAGAGGAGATGGCTTGTCTCTACTCTGTGACTGATGTCTGAAACCTCAGCTCATGAGGATTCAAATGGCTGGGGCTGCAATCATCTAGATAATTTTAATTCACATGTCTGGCCCTTGAGATGGGATGACTTGAACACTGCGCCCAACAAGCACTGTTGCCTGGAGTGCCTATAGATGGCTGCCCATGTGGCTTGGACTTCTCATAACGTGGTAGTTAGGATTCAAGATAGAGTATCCCAAGAATGAGCGTTCAGGGTTGAAGCATTCCAGGAGAATCATGCAAAAGCTGCATGACCTTTTATGACCTAGTCTTAGATGTTACATAGCATCACTTTATACTATTGCAGGCATTGGAGACCTTTTTCCATAAAGTGTCAGGCGGTCAATATTTTAGGCTTTACACGCCATACAGTCTCTTTTGCAACTACTTAGCTCCGCTGCTGTGATGTGAAAACAGACACAAACAATACATATACTAAGGAACATGGCTGTGTTCCAATCAAGCTTCATTTATAAAAGCCGGTAGAGGCCTAGATTTGGCCCACCAGCCATAATTTACTGACCCCTGCTCTACTGTTTGAAGCCATGGAAAGCCTGCCCAAATTCAAGGGGAAAGGCCCACGTCTGGATGTGAAGAATGGCAACGAATCTGAGACCCTGTATTAAAACCACTACATATGGGATACTTAGAAGAAGATCTGTCTGCATACCTTGTTTCTCCCATGTATGGTGGATATGAGGTATTGGCACATGTTACATCTCTGTAAGCCTGGGTCAAGGTCAAAGTTGAAATCTGAACTCAATGACCTTGATTTCTGGAAGAATTGGTAAATCTACTTATGATATCCTTACACTCCTTACCCATATAAATACACCACAAAAGATAGATTTCAAGTAAACAGTTGCTTTATGGCAGATTTTTATTATGTCTCCATTGACTGAATTATTCCATTTTGGTTAGAAACATGAGTTTTGGTTCTTTCCTAAAGAGATCTGCAACTTTTCAGATGCGGCATTTCATTCTAATGAGAGGATGATGTAGGTTTTTATAAACGGAAAAAGCAGGGCAGGCTGAGTTCACTCAGATCATACCAATGCTTACAGGAATAACCGAAACTGGAACACAGGCTTCCAGGTTTTCCCGTCCTGTGCTCTTTCCGGTAGGTGCCATTGTCTGCTGGGCCTGGCAGTAATAAGTTTTGACCTTTACCTCTCTACACTCTTGTGAAGTAGTTTTGGGCTTTGTTAGCTTTCTTGTGAGTTTGTACTAAATTGTGTCCATAAAGTAGGCTGAATTCCTCAGGGAAGGATGATAGCTGTTACTGTGTTATTACTGCAAATGTTGTGTTGGTTACTTTTTTTTCTTTTCTTTTGTCCAGTTGTATCCTGAACTTAAAAGTTATATTATCTGAAATGAACGATGTGCCTCTGGTGGAAAACACTAATTTAAGGGATGAAAATTCCTGATGATTGCTTCAGTCAACCCTTAATACACACTGAGCTTCATTAGTAAATAGACAACTCTCAGACCTTTCCCTTGGAAGAGGTCGCATAATCAGGCTTTGTGTTGATTTCGCATTCTGTTCGTTAGAGACAGAACAAAGTAGAATAATTGGCTGGTACAGGGAAAGCAGAAAGAACTTTCTTCTATTTTGGTGATGCATCCCGTAATAAGGGTTGAAAATGAGACTGGAGGTAAAAATGTGAAACTCAGAAGAGCAAAGGAGAGAGGATATTGTTTCTTTGAAAATATTCTTTCAGTGTTGGCCCAGATGAAATATGAAGCTGGGGAAATTTTTTTTTAAATGATGATTTTTGTGTTAACAATGTGAGTGTGGAATTAGTAAGAATCAGAAAGCAAGCATCCTTTTCCACCAAGGACTTGGGAGCAAGTGAAACCATAAATACTCCCGGTTCTTGGAAACCCTTTTGGCGCAGTAATCAGAGAAGGGTAAAGGCAAAGCCTCAGAGCAGAGGTGTTCAGAGCAAAGGGATAGGAGGAGAACAAAAGGAGAGTGGATATTTTTAGAGCTGTCATTTTGAAATGTACCTGCTTCTGATTCAGTGCTGCTTTGCTACTGTGTTGATCCCGTGGAAATCCTCAAAGCAGGAGCAGCCCTATTTTAAAATAATAAGGTTAGAGCAAGTGACTTGAATCCAGGTCTCTTTAGCTCAAGAGCACAGAGGAGAGTGTGAGGAAAGAGTGAGGCCACAAGGAATTGTTCACTGGGTACATTTTCCCCAAACCTCACTAACTGGGAGAAACTGACCACTGGATTATGTGGCTTGAAGGAAAGCAAAAATGTTGGAAGCAAAGAGTGTGGAGCTTGTTTAGAAAGCAAGCTCTATCATTTGGTCACCTGCTGATGATAATAGCATTGGCTGAGTCCTGACTATTTACAATGAAGGCACTTCTGTAGGTCATAAGTTCCAGGAGGGCCAGAACTGAGTATGTCTGTTTCAGCATTTAGCATGGTTTAGCATCTTAGAGCCCGGTACATTATTGGCATATAGTAGACTTAAAAATGAATATTTGTGGATTGTCTGAATGAGTGGATGGATGTGTGTGATTCATATCCTATTTGCAGGTCCTATGCCCTACAGTGGATTTTCAGTGTCAGATTGGGAACGTATTTATGATGGGGATTGGCATTGTTCCCTATCTAATGGATAAAGATTACACATCAAAGGACTTTACATTGACATCCCAAAAACCTCATAGGAATTACTTAACAAAAAAATAAACTTGGATTCTGTATAATTTCTAATTTATAAGCTGGCCAGACCACTGGTATTTCTGCCAGTCCTCTGGTAGTTCCGATGATGTCCCCATGATGACCCAGGCATAATCAGAATGGCTTTAGGATTTGGGAGCCAAAATGTTCCTCCAAAATGTGGACAGTGTACTAGTCTACCTAGGTTCAAATTCTGGCTTTACCCTATGACTTCCCTGTGGCTTCCTCTGCTCACCTATTTAAAAGGAGTATAATAAGACTGCTGTGGTGAGTTATATACTAAGTGCTATTTAAGCATTTGCTATAATGATTATGTATACTCGAAGGCAAGGAACTTGCCCCTTGATTGTCTCTGTATTCCTAGTGCTTAAGAATTCCTAGTGCTTTCCTAGTGCATTGTCTTAGGATAGAGATAGCTCAGTATAGTTCTTCTCACTATAAAGTACTGTTACGTTGAAAGTCTTTGCTTGTGTACTAATAATCTATGACACATCTGCTGAGGACAAGGAAAGGAATAGTTTTAAAACTGCAATGGATAACAAAAGATTGTATGATGTAATGCCTTTATTATGTAATTATAAAACTAACAAATGATCATGGTAGAAAATTTGAAAAACTCCTAGACAAAATAGAGATCAATAAAATTTGAAGTAGCGTTCAGAGTGTAGAGTTGTCCATGAATATTAGTGCTTTCACATTTTCCAGGACTTTAAGTAGACTCTGCTTCTTAAGAGGCTATTCATGATATTTTATTTTAATGATGTTTTCATCATGGGGACACACACACACACACACACAGAAATCTGTTAAAAAAAAGAAAGACATGTCAATCACTGATGTTTCAGATAGCCACATGAAATAAAGTGAGAAAGGTCAACAAGCTGAAAGAATGTGGAGTAGCATCTCCTTAATTGCTTACATAATTCTGATAATTACCTCTCTGTGGATAATGTAATTAATGGGGAATCTAATTCAAGAAAAATGTATGAACTTCAAACCTTCTCGAAGCCAAGTATTTCTTTCCACAAAAGTTTAATTTCCACGGCCGTGCTTCCTTAGTACCTGACAGGGTAAGTGTATTGTATGGCAAAGGATCTTCCCAAAGGAAGGTGCTTCCCACACTGATCGTCATAAATGACTTCGGAATTATTGTTGCTATATTACCAAAATCTTAAACTAGGGTATTTTTGACAAATGCGGTCCTTAGTTAATTTTTAGAGCTACAAACTGTCAGATGGCTCTGCAATAACAATTGTCTGGCTGTTCTTCAGGGTGATCACAATATGGTAATGACCTTGAGGTACCACTAAAAAGCAGGAAGGTGTGAGTCTTCCTTTGGTTCCAGAGTGAAATGCGGGTTGGAGTTGGAGTTGGAAAAGAGGCCGACAACCAAGTGATAGAGAAGGAAATGTGAGGTCATTAATGAAAAACCAGGTTTAAGTTAAGGTGAAGAGGCATGAGGAAATGGTCAGCTGTTACAGTATTACAAAGATCATGAAGAAGCATATCCATGAATGTGGTTTGTATTGCAATCTGCTGAAAAAGAGACAAATATCCTGGCCTGGCCTTCATGGAGATTATTTTTATTGATTCTGATAATAGATTATTGTTGAAAAGGGCCTCCTATAAATTATAACCATGCAAAGGCAGCAAGATAACTTGTTTTTTCTTTATGTATGTGTTTCTCATTCCTACTCACTTCTCTCTTAGGGGAAGAGAAAATCACAAAAAACAAAAATGTCAAATCTCAGCTATTCATTTTCAAAATAATTTTTTTCCCAAATTCCAAAGGAGGCAATAGGTTAACTGTTAAGATTTGTCAGGCTCAAAAAACTAGATTTTTACAAAGTGTAGCCAAATTTTGTTTCATAAATAGTAGCTTTGGAAAGAACATGTGATGATGCAAAGTTGGAAAAAGCTGGTTTTTCTTCCGTAAATGACTTCACCGTGTGAGAGAAGAGGCAGAGAAGAAATCAAAGTAATTAAACATGCGGTGAGTTTTTCTGATAGGGGACTCTAGTGCTTTAAAATAGACTAGATAATCCTCGGGATAATCTGAGGGTAGAACAGACCAGTGCCTCATTTCCAATCTGGTACGCTGGAAGAAAACAGTGTATTTCCTTTGAGGTCTTGAGAGGTTTTTCTTCTTCTTTGTTTTGTTTTTGGTTCATTTTGTAATCAACTTTATTAAGGTATCATTTACACACAATAAAATGCAGACATTTTTAGTCAACGGTTCAATGACTTTTAATTAATGTACACATTTGTATAACTACCACCCCCATAAGATCGATAACAATTCTAAAACCCTAGAAAGTTTCCTCCTAGGCTTTTGCAAAAGTATCCCCATCTCCCACCCCAAGGCAACCACGGATCTGATTTTTATCTTTAGAGATGAATTTTGCCCAGTTTAGAATTTCATGTAAGTTGAATAATACAGTAGGTGCCCTTTTGATCTGGCTTCACTTGCTCAGCATATGGTTTTTGAGATTCATTCATGTTGGGATGTTTTAAACCAGGACTTTAGCCTGGGTGGCTGATGTTGTCTGAAGGCACCTTATAGGTACATCTGAGTCTCTGGCATTGTCACTGTCTGTTCTTGGCTCAGTATTTTCAACTTTACTAAGAAGCACAAGGTTGAAGTAAGGAAGATCATTGTCAGTATAATGGAGGTGAAGTGGGGTCTGTTATATAATATTCTCAGCATAAATTGACCTGCTTGGAATCATTGTGTTGATAATCGACAAGGATACTCTTCCTCCAAAAACCTTGATACTATAAAACTTCTAAAGGACGCTGTCCTAGGACTCTTTTAGTTTTCATTTTTTGGGGAACATTTCTGGAAAATTGAAATGCTCACAACCTGAAAGAAGCAATTATTCACCTGAAGGCTAACTCTGCTAAAGTTGAGTTGTCCGACCTTCACATGCTGATAGAACCCAAATAGCCTTGCAAAACAATGCTCTTATTGGATATAAGCATATAGATTGTTTAAGATGGACGTGTATATGCAGTAAAGTGAAAAAACAAAGAATCTTTGAGTTTTCCTTGCTGTTTTTTTTTTTTATTTTTTCACTTACGCTTCTATGTCATACGCTAATAGTTTAGGGTAACCTCAGGTTAGTTTTAGGTCCAGTCTTTACGTAAATGTTGATGTACTCCATACGCAACTTTTTTCTACCTTCCTTCTTTTCTTCCATCTTTCCTTTCTAACTTCTTATAATCCATTATACTTAATCCTGCATTTGTTGAGGTGGCAATTACTGTAGGAAAATTGAAAGCAGTGTGAAATTTTGCTGTTCAGAATGCATGTTGACCAAATTCTATATTGAGAAAAGGTCTGAATTTACCCACAGTAACCATTTCTCAGCCTCTCTGAATAAAGGCCATAGAAACTGGGCTCTATATAATATCCTGACAGGTATGTAGAATTCATAGCAATTGCCCTCAAAGAGCTTACCTAGCGTAGATGCATATGAATGCATTTAATGATTGCTTTATTGGCAGCAGTGCCAACACACACAGTCTATTTTGTTTTATATGATTATCATTACCTGCTGTTTACCACTGTATACATTGCTAATGGTGTGGTTTCTATGGCTTGTGAATTTCACGGCCCAATATTATGTAATTTATTGCACACTTTAGTGTAGAAGATGGAGACTCCATAAATTTTCGTGTTATCTTTGGCCCTTTGGAATGTATTACACTGAGATCAGGCAAAGTAATAAATTTATTTCAAATGTGCGTGATAGCTAAACATCAATTAGGACTTGATGGGAAATATTTCTTCTTCCAGCAACATAACAGTTTTTAAAGACTAAGCCATTGAACGTGGAGTTCCTGAACATGGGACTCAGTTCACTGGGATCCCTCCTTAGAAAAATAAAGGAAAACTTGAATTGGATATGTGTGGCTTATTCAAGTAGTAACTAATCAGCTACATCTTTGTTAACTTAATTTGTCACAATGGTTTGGTATTTTATTAACTCTCTTCCCCTTCTTCTCCTGACTCTCACGAGAATGGATCATGAGTATCTTAAAACATGCTAAGTCGTCTTCCATCCCTGTTAATCTAACTACAAAAACACACTTTCCTTATCCAATGTAACATACCGTCTTTTAGAGTAGCTGTGGTTTTAATTCTCTACAAAATTAAAACCAACAAAGAGAAACATTTTCAAGGAGCCACCACATTGTAGAGCTTTAGAAAGAAGACTTTAGAATTAAGGGCAACTATATCATTTTATAGCTAAAGCACCTGAGACCTAAAGTAGGAAGGTAACCATCGAGGTCAGGGAAAGGGGTTGAAGATCAGGTTTCAAGCTGAGAAAGAGTCTACAGGGACTCAATCTGAGCAGGTCAAAAACTGAAATGAGACCACGAATGTTCTGGGAAGGGTGGCACCTGGCCTCGAGGGTGGGATTCAGACAGGGAGTGGGCCTGGGGGAACTGAGCTTCCGCAGTAGGCAGAGAAGGCCACCTCATCTGTGGAAAGTGCCACTGACATCAGGGAGTTGAGGGGAAAGAGCAGTGAATTCCAGTCCCCCTGAGAAAGCAGGCCAATCTGATTAACTCTGAATTTAGGCTTATTTCAGATACTTCTAATTTTCTTTTTTTTTCTTTTTTTTTTGTGGTATGCAGGCCTCTCACTGTTGTGGCCTCTCCCGTTGCAGAGCACAGGCTCGGACACGCAGGCCCAGGGCCATGGCTCATGGGTCCAGCCACTCCACGGCATGTGGGATCTTCCCGGACCGGGGCACGAACCAGTGTCCCCTGCATCGGCAGGCAGACTCTCAACCACTGCACCACCAGGGAAGCCCAGATGTGTAGTTCTTTAAAAATATTTTTAACATTTTTCCAGCTACATGTAGAATATAACTTAGCATAAAAACAGTATGGGTTTTATTTTAAGTAGTTTAACATTTTAACATCCTCATAATGAAATTGAATCCAGACAGTTTCTCTCCATGATCTCTTGAAATAGTCCTTGATCATCCACAGTATTTCCCATCATCACAAAGGTGGTACCAAGGGCAGAGAACTCCAACATTATTAAAGTTTCATAAAGCAAAGTCAATTTTAAGAATATAATGTCCCCTAACTGATAAAGGTCTTGACAGATAATTTCAAGGGAAGCATAAATTATTTTCTGTTTGTCAGAGGGCAAAATTATTTAGGTTGACTTAATGAATGATAGAGTTTTTGAGTGGAGAGTGTTCTTAAAATATTATGTAGATCTGTACTGTCAACAGATGCTAGCCACGTGGCATTATTTATATGGAAACAAATTTTAAAATAAGGTTAAAAATTCAGTTCCTCAGTTGCATTTGCCATATTTCAAAGATGTTTATTAGCTCCATGTAGCTATTGAATACTGCTTTGCATAGTACAGATATAGAATATTTTCATTATCACCAAAAATTCTATTGAGCAATACTAAAATTATACCCAGATATTCACAGAGAAGGCAACCAAGTCTCAAGGAAATGATATAACTTCCCCAAGGTCATACAGCTATGTTTTTAAAGAAAAGCAAAATGACACAAAGGAAATAGTAACAGAGGCAGTAAAGAAACCCAGTAAGTTTCTAGAGCAGTCAAAGTAGGGTTTAAAAGTGCACACTTAGCTGTTAGCAGGGTTGAAGCTCTTGATGGTTAGTAAGATCTACCTGCCTGAATTTGGACATTAGCATTTTATGCAATGAATTAAAAGCAAAAAATCATTTCAACGAATGCCTTCCAGCTCCATATTTTTAGCCACTGCCGTGCTTCCAGATTATGTTTATCACTTTCATATACAGGGCACCACTGTGAAATGTGATGGTTTATCTGACCCCAGAGAAACCAGGAAGTCTTGTGGGGGTTATGGCTCTATTTGAAAAGGTTGATTTTTCAATGCATCATGCAGACTGGCCCTGTTTTAAAAGGGATTCCTGCCATCAAATAATCAAAATGTAAACCTCTTCTCAGCTTGCAAAAGTCAAAGATAGTCCCTGCATCTTTATTATTTCCTTGAAATCCAAATATTATTTTTCCTTTCTCTAACTTGTTTTCCTCACAGTGTGATCAACTATTGCCAAGGAAGGAAAGGTTAGATTTATCAATCAAAGTTTACTAAAGGCCCCCTAGGTAATTGAACGCTCAGGAGAAACAATCCTCATGTATTCTTTTTCTGTTGTTTCAATAGCTTTGTAAAGAGTCATTTCAGTATGTTTGGCTCTGTAGCAGAGGTTCTGTGAAGTGCTTGTCATCCTCAGAGGTCCAGAAAGTCTGCGAGTCTGTGGGTAAAGATGGGTAAGGAGAGAGAGGGAAGGAGGATAGAGAGAGGCTCAGGGCTGAGATAAGGACAGTGATCTAAAGCCTCCTGGGGGTGAGGCTGGGGTGCACAGACACCCACGACTAATCTAGACAGAAACTGAGTAATCAAGGGGATGACCACTGTGAGGTCATGTGGTCACCTCTCCCTCTAGAAATAAACATTGCCCTCAGTAAGTCTCCTCCCGCCCCAGAAGAGCATTAGGAAGGTCTGGAGAGGGGGCTTATTGGCAGAAATGGAAAAAGCAGGTTGAAGGGATTAGCCTGGAGCAGAGAGACCAAGAAACCCAAGCCAGTAGGTGGAAGGCAGACTTTTCATGGAAGTCTCCAAGCCCAAGTCAAGTTCTGGGACCACCAAGTACAAGTCAAAGAGTGCACATTTAACCCCTTTGGGCCCCCATGGGAGTGGAGGAAGACTGGACAGAGAGGGAGAAGGGGCCAATGAAGGTACAGTATTTACTATGGGATTTAACTCCCGAAAGGCCTCCCAGTAGCTTCAGGTCTGCTCAAGAATCTTTCATGTCCTGCTGGTTTGCAGTGAGTGGCTCACAGCTTCAAGGCCTCCTCTGCCAGATAGAGAACTATTTCAAACATCCTGCCTCTATTTTGGACTGTAGCAATGCAGACAGGAAACCTGACCCCATTTTCAGGTTCTAAAGAGAAATTCTAAGTACCTGAAAGACTGAGGAACATGGTGGCTTTTATTTAAGATGGGGAGCTAGAGAGCACATACCTGGACTTGGGCCTGCAGCAGCACCAAACTGCACCAAGAGTTCCCTTTATTTTCTCTCGCATCTCTGTTTCTCCTTTTCTCTCTGCTGGATTAGCCACGGGGACTCCAAGTTCTTCATTGTGTGGTCCTGGTACCAAGATTCTCCTGGGAATTATAAAGCTATTCCCCTTCTACATCGAGCACTTCTTGTTTTTTCCCCAGCAAAGTTAAGTCATCCTTAAGAGGAGTCAGGGTGCTAGCTCTTAAAAATATTTCAGTCATCCCTTTGTACATTAAATGCTCTTTCTTGGAGACTGCTCCTGACGTGGCGTTCACCGTGCTCTCAGCTGGCCTCCTGAAGTTCTGCCCTGCCTTCCCCACCAGGTACAGTTCAGGAGCTGCCTACCTCAGGGTGATAGGTTATCTTCTAGTTGCTTTATTCCTTTCCCTTTTACATTTAGAAAATATAATTTGAATACATAAACTTCTCTGTGGCCACAGCTTTATTTGCAACCCACAGGTTTGGTTATGGCATATTTTCATTATCATTCAATTAATAAAATTCTAATTCCCATTGTGACTTTATCTTTGACCTACATAATGATCAGAAGTATGTTTTTAATATCCAATTATTTGGTAAAATATTGGTTATATATTTTTAAATTTCTTGCTTATTCGGAGTCTTGTTTTATAACCGGAATATAGTCAATTTTATAAATGTGCCATGTGCACCTATAATTTTCTGCATAATATATATATTCCATCATTGTTGTTGCAGTGTTTTCTGTAAATTTAGGCCAAAGTTTTTAATGTTGGTATTCAGATCTTCTCTAATCTGCTGATTTGCTGTTGTGGTTCTATGTTACTGATCTAGGTAATTTAGATTTTTCTATTTCTACTTAGTTTTTTGGAATTTCCCTTCATCTATTGCATTGAAGTTTAGATTTATAATATATTCCTTGTAAAGTAACAGTGGGTTTTATTATCCTGCCTTATCGCCAGTGATACTTTTTGCTTTCAAATTTATGTTAACATTAAAAAATCTTCTTCAATTTTACTTATTGTTGTTAGGACATAATTTTTGAATCCTTTAATTTTCAATCTGACTCTTGTCTCTTGTAGGTGGCATAGAATTACGTTTTTTGTTTTAATAATCCTTGTCCTTTAATTTGAGTATTTACAGTTAAGGTATTTTCTTGTAGACCGTTTACTCCTCGTTTACTCTCTGTCCCACCTTGTTATGTTCCTTTTGCTCTTCTTTCTTCCTTTTAGATTTCTTCAAATTCCATTTTCCCTTGTATTAGCTTGTTATTTTTACATAAGTAGCAGTTACACATGTACCATGACTTATTAGCTCTTTTACTGCTTCTCAAGCAATGCTGAGATCTTAAATATCTTTTACTACTTTTTCTCTTCCATTTGTTTTAATGCATTTTAATTTTTGATATATTTTATTATTACTTTTTTGTGCTGTTAGATTTTATTTAGGTTTATCCACTTATTTATTCCTTCTGTTATACATAATTCTTTATAAAGTCCTTATTTTCGTCTATGATAATCTTCCTTCAGCCTGCGGGTCTCCCTGTATAATTTAATTCAGTCAGTTCTGATGAGAACATATTTTCTAAATTTTGTTTGTCTGCAAATTTCCTTATTTCATCTTTCCTTCCAAACAACATTTTCTCTGCCTCTAGAATTCCCAATGGGCAGTTCTTTTCTTTAGCACTTAAAAATGTTATTCCATTATTTTCTAGTATCCAGTCAGTTTCGTTGAGAAGAAAGCTGTAATCTTAATCCTATTGTTCCTTTGAAAGTAATCTCTCTCTTTTTCGTCGGGCAGCTTTTAAGATGTCATGTTTTTCTTTGCTATTCATGAATTGTACTCTGGTGATCTCAGGTGTGGTTTTCTTTGGATTTGTTCTTGTTGCATTTTTTAATGCTTATTGAATTTATGGCTCCATATATTCTTTTTAGTTTTAGAGAACTCTCAGCTGTTAATATTTCTGAAATATTGTTTTCATCCCAATGTCTCTCTCCTTTTTTCCTTGGACTCCAGTTTACACATATGATAAAAAATATTTACTGTGGCCCATGTGTCTCAAATGCGCTTTTGTCTACTTTTTATTCTTTTCGTTTCGCATGCCTTAGTCTTAATATTGTTACTACTCTATCTTCCAGTTCACTTACCTCTCTTTACCTGTGTCCAATCCAGTACCGAGTTTTAAATTTCGTATAGTTTTTAATTCTATCAGTTCAACTTCAATCAGTTTATAGTTTCTTGTCGTCAAGTTAAGTTCTCCACCTTGTCATCTATTTTCTTGAACTTGATAATATTTACCAAAATATGTATGAACTTTAATGTTTAGGTCATCTATGATTCTGATTCTGTTTTTTTTTTTATTCTAATTCTCCTTTTCTTGGTAGTCTTGGTGGCTCTTCAGCGAATACCAGACTTGGGATATGACAAGTTGTATAGAATCTGAATGACATTACAGTTGCCCTTTGAACAACCTGGGTTTGAACTGCACAGATGCACTTATACATGGATTTTTTTTCAATAAGTAATACAGTACTACATGATGTGTGGTTGGTTGAATCCTCAGATTCAGAACCACAGATAAGAAGGGCCGACCATAAAGTTATATGTGGATTTTTGACTGCACAGGGAGTCAGTGTCTCTAACCCCTACATTGTTCAAGGGTCAACTGTATTTTCTTGAGGAGAGAATTTCCTATTCTTAGGTAGGGAGCAGAGGGGAAGATCACCTCAGTCACTGGACCAACTTCATACTCATTTTCCTTCTTTATAAGGTTCAATGTAGATGTTGCCTCAACCTTCCTAACACACACACACACACACACACACACACACACACAAACACAGACACACACACACACACGTAGAGATTTCAATGTCCTAATTCATATCATTAGTTTACCATTGGGCCACAAATCTTTCATAGGTTCTGAACCCCAATTTTGTCTCTTCAGCATTATGAACCAACTAAGTCTTTGCTTTGACTTCAGTTAGCTTTTGTTTGACTTCTTAGCATCTTGCCTTGTCTACCTATTATACATGGAAAATACTGCAAGGGAACACTGTTGCTGAATCCAGCTCCGCTCTCTGAATCTTTACTCTCTCTGTGATTTTGGTCCTTAAAGTTCTAGCTTCCTTGTTATTTCTCAATTCCAATTCTGGTTTCCTTAGTCCTATGACATTGTCCTAAGATCTACTGGCTTTTCTACCTCTTAGGAGCCACATTTGGTTTCTCAGCCTTTTGCTCTTCATCAGTAGTTTCTAAATGACTGGGCTAGAAAAGCATGTGCAGAATATTGTTCTCACTTCAGTGAGTTTCTTTCTCTATTTTACTTTTCTAGGTCATGGCTACCTCAGTAGCTTTCTAACGCTCACAGTCCAATGTTGCTTATGATTTATCTGGCCTTTCTAGTATGTTTTCCTAAGGTAAACTGATATAGTTGGAAACAGAAGTTCGTACCCACCATTTAAAAAATGCTGTTTTGTCTTTCTATGAACTCTCTTTTCGTCCCATCTTCTGTCACTTTTTCCCACCAAAAATTCCCATTCTCACAGATAGATTATTTTAAGATGAAAAATTATTATTAAGCTAATATGTTAATTTTGAAAGGAATTAATTTTGCTTTGAACAAGAACACAGATTGGTGAATGGAATATGGAAGATTCCTTAAGACCTTTTTCATCTCTAAGAGTAGTATCCAACCATCGGTACCATAATAAGTTTGTCAACAATGGAAGAAAGCAGTCTTTATAAAATCAGCATTATTCAGTACTCTCAAAAACTGCTTCACTTTCCTGCTCATGCCACCAATTTCCAAATGTTCAATAGGAGCAGAGAATCATGGGATGGGATGTGGAGAAATGGCCTGTCATAGTAACTATAAATATTGGAAGAATGGAATTATAAATAAAGAGGGTTTTCTATGAATATATTTGAAGTGTTTGTTCCTAAAGAACTTCTAGAATAAGACTCAAAAGTTTAACATAGAAACACCTCTTAATAAGTATGAAAATCACTAAAATTTATCTCATAATACGTTTTTCTTTTGTGTTATGTGATTGTCAGAGTCACACCAAACTGTTTTTACCTGGACTTCACAGATCTTCTTATTTTTACTATGGGATCAGTTACCCTACATTTTTGAAATTTGGCAAAATAGTTAAAGTTGGAACATTTCCCCAAAATCCAGGGCATATGACTTACATTTCTGTAGAAGGCAATATTATATTTCTGTCTAGTTCTGGGGTAAACATTTTCATACCTGCCAATCCAATTTGACGAATGTATCATTTTTCCAGTGCACTAGTGTAAAGTAAATGGTAAATTCAGTCAAACAGTCATTTCATACATCAAAAAGGAAAATCAGTCAACACAACTGTCTGACTGAAATGAATGAAGAAAACAAATCAAGGCAAACAACTGTCCCAGTAGACTTGTATAAATACAGTAGTGGTGTCATGTGCAGAATTAATCTTCCCTCACCCTTAACTGGAGAACACTCTGCCAGCCAATTCAGTCACTCAAATGATACTGAATTATAATATTCCGGTTTCATTTACTCTCAGTTACTGCTGACTGCCCTTCCTTCTCCTTCATCTGTCCATCAGTGGAGAATGTCAGAGCAGGAGAATAGTAATATTGGCATATTGTAATGTACTGTCGTGAATTCTACAGCTTCAGAATTCTTAGGATAACTCAATGATCTTAAAGAGTCTGGTGCAGAAAGGCTATGTGAATTAAATCGCAGACCACTGTCTGACGCTTCCAGCACTAACACCCCTTATTCCTGGTTCTAATATATCACAGAATACGCAAGAGGAAGGTTTTGAGTGGTCAGCAGAAATATGGCTCCAAAGCAGCCACATGGAAAAGAAATGTTGTCATCTCTGATCCACTTTAAAGTTGACTTGTCTTTTACTCATAAACCAGATTCAGTGTGAATTCTGTTCTGCTAAAGGTTAGAGAATCTATTGGAGGAGTGTGGCCAATTCTTTTGAATTTTTTTACTCTCTAACTTTTTGTTTTTTTAACATCTTTATTGGAGTAGAATTGCTTTACAATGCTGTGTTAGTTTCTGCTTTATAACAAAGTGAATCAGCTATACATATACATATATCCCCATATCTCCTCCCTCTTGCGTCTCCCTCCCACCCTCCCTACCCCACCCCTCTAGGTGGTCACAAAGCACCGAGCTGATCTCCCTGTGCTATGTGGCTGCCTCCCACTAGTTTGTGTTTTACATTTGGGAGTGTATATATGTCCAAGCCACTCTGTCACTTCATCCCACCTTACCCTTCCCCCTCCCCGTGTCCTCAAGTCCATTCTCTACGTCTGCGTCTTTATTCCTGTCCTGCCCCTAGGTTCTTCAGAAGAATTTTTTTTTTCAGATTCCATATATCTGTGTTAGCATACGGTATTTGTTTTTCTCTTTCTGACTTACTTCACTCTGTATGACAGTCTCTAGGTCCATCCACCTCACTGCAAATAACTCAATTTCATTTCTTTTTATGGCTGAGTAATATTCTACTGTATATATGTGCCACATCTTCTTTATCATTCATCTGTCGATGGACACTTAGGTTGTTTCCATGTCCTGGCGATTGTAAATACTGCCACAATGAACATGGTGGTACATGTCTCTTTTCGAATTATGGTTTTATTAGGGTATATGCCCAGTAGTGGGATTGCTGGGTCGTACGGTAGTTCTATTTTTAGTTTTTTAGGGAACCTCCATACTGTACTCAATAGTGGCTGTATCAATGTACATTCCCACCAACAGTGCAAGAGGGTTCCCTTTTCTCCACACCCTCTCCAGCATTTAGTGTTTGTAGATTTTTTGATGATGGCCATTCTGACTGGTCACAGAAAGAACTTTGGCATGGTGTTCATCATCTAACTTATCCTAACATGCAGACATTTATGAGAGTAAAGTCATGTCTTTGCCAGAGTGGGTTGCTTATCTGGGCAACTGGGTCAAATCAAGAAGGGCAAATGTAGGCTGCCAGAGTAAATAAGGAGAGGAAAAACAAAAGAACGAGCCATATCATTCATCAGTGATTTTCCCCCCAATATTCTTAGCCTCCACCTATCTCCATCTTACTGGTAACACAGGAACTAGACTGAACTATCAGGTAAAAGGTCTCTACAGAAACTGAGGTAATATAGAAAATTTAAAAAAACATAAAATTGTAAACTTTCTTCCTAGGGCTAATTGAGATGATACTTCAATAATAACATAAGATCAGGTGAGGTCTAAAGAAATTTTAGAAAACCTGGATACAGTAAGAAAACATCTGTTCGCCAGCATCCGAATGTTAGAGAGACACCAAGACATGTGGGCCAAGTTCTGGAGAGAAGGGAAACACAGATGCAAGCTTGACATTTGGTGCAGCTTTTCTCCTTGGGGCATTTGCTGATTCAAATGTTACAGCCTAGGAGCTGAAAAGCCAAGGAGTTCAAAAGACTGTAACCACAGAAGCCAAACGGCAAGAGCTCAAGCTAAAGGCAACAACTAATGGAATGACAAGCTACACGTATCCTTAGTCTCACAGGGCTGCGGGAACCATTACATTTAAAGCCTAACAAATACAAGGGTAGTTGGGAATAGGGAGAATCCAAACTTTCACACGGTTAAGCCCAAAGGGCAACACCCGTAGAGGAAGGACAAGACAGAAATAGAGCACCCTTCACACAGATGGAAAAAAAGGCTTTGAATGAGCTCAAACTGAGAATGGACTAAGGTTTCCAGTCCCTATAGTAACTGTCTGCCATGGGCAAAAGGAAATCTTTTCAAGAGAACAATAACAACATCCAGAATGTGGAGGTATCTTTATAGTTTCCTAAAATAAGTTAAGCCCAATTTTAATAGAAAAAATAATTGGACATACCAGGAAAAAGACTAACTGATCAAAAGCTCAAAAAAGAAAGAAAGAAAGAAAGAAAAAAGACAATATAAATAGACACAGGAGGACAAGAGTGAGTAGGCATTGGGTAAAAAACAAAAGAAAACAACTATGATTAAACAAAGAAAATAGACACATGGCAAATAAGCATATGAAAAGATGCTACACATTCCATGTCATCAGGGAATTTTAAATTAGAATAACGAGATACCACTACACACCTATTCAAATAGCTAAAATCCAAATAATGAAATACCAAAGTTGTTGATGATGCAGAACAACTGAAATTCTCATTTGCTGCTAGCAGGGTACTTGGCAGTTTCTTACAAAACTAAACATACTTTTACCATACAGTGATCTAGTAATCATGCTCTTTGGTATTTACCCATAGGAACTGAAAAGTTATGTCCGCATAAAAACCTGCACATGGATGTTTATAACAGTTTCTTTCATAATTGCCAAAACTTGACATCAACCAAGATGTTTTTCAATAGGTGAATGGATAAACAAACTATGGTATATCGGTACAAAGGAATAGCATTGAGCAATAAAGAGAAAATGCTATGAAGCCATGAAAAGACATGGAAGAAGCTTACATGCATATTGCTAAGTGAAAAAAAGCCAATCTGCAAAGGCTACATGCATATTATATGATTGCAGCTATATGAAATTTAGGAAAAGGCCAAAGTGTGGAGACAGTCAAAAGATCAATGGTTGCCAGAGGTTGCGGGGAGGGAGAAAAGGATGGGTGAAGCGTGGAATTTTAAAGGCAAAGAGACTTCCTGTGTATGGTTCTGTAATGGTGGATACAGGTTATTGCACATTTATCAAAAATCATATAATGTACAAAACAAAGAGTGAAGTCTAATGTAAACCATGGACATTAGTTAGTAATAATGTATCAATATGGGTTCATTAACTATCACAAACATCTTACGCTAATGTAAGATGTTAATAATAGGGGAAACTGGCTAGAGAGCTAAGGAGGTACGAGAACTCTGTCCTTTCTGCTTAATTTTTCTGTAAACCAGAAACTGCTCCGAAATAGTCTGTTAATTGAAAAAACAAATCTAGACCTGCATACATAACTTGCACGTAAATCCAACCACAGCAGCATTATTCATAAGAGCCCCAAAGTGGAAATAACCAAATGGCCATTTACTGTGAATGGATAAATGAAACATAGTAATATCCACACCATGGAATATTATTCAGCCATAAAAAGACATCAAGTACTGATGCATGCTACAACATGGATGAACCTTGAAAACATGCTAAGTAATTGTATGATTCCATTTGTATGCAATGTCCAGTCTAGACAAATCTGTAGAGACAAAGTATATTAGTGGCTGCCTAGGGTTTGGAGAAATGGGGGAGTGAGTGACCTATAATAGATTCTTTTTCTTTTGGTGGGTGGATGAAAGTTCTAAAATTGATTGTGGTGGTAGATGCATAACACATGAAATTGTACACTTTAAATAATATGGAAAGTAAATTATATCTCAATGAAACTATTATTTAAAATTATGATTAATGTATTAAAAGAAGGGCAACATGTACAATTTAAGCAAAAATTATCTGTGAAATGCCACCAAAAGAAACTTCTAGAATTAAAAAAAGTTGAAATTAAGCACTCAGAAGATTGGTTGAACAGTACCTTAGTCAAACAAAAGAAAGGAATACAAATGTCAATTAAAAAATAACTACACAAAAATTTGGAGGGAAAATGATGGAAAACAGAGAAATAAGTACTTAAGACATATAGAGTATATGTGAAACACTGTGTCTAGCCAGCCCCAAGTCACACAGCCTAGGAAGGAGACACACAGCCTACCTGAATCACAAGGACTTCTCCAAAGTAAAAATGAGGTTCTGAGGCCAGAAGTGGAAGGAATGAATTACAAAGGAAAAGAACAATGGTAAACTGTAATGTAGATATACATCAGTAAATACATAGGTTCCCTGGGGTTGTGATCTGGTACAAACAATAAAAAGAAAAGAGATAAGACTCATAGTAGAGGCTGCTAGATTCTGCTGAGGAAAATGTCCAGGGAGGGAAGAGTTGATTTATTTCATTATTTTTTTAGAGTCCACATAAAAGTGACATCATGCACTATTTGTCTTTGTCTTATTTCACTTAGCATCGTGGCCTCCAGTTTTATCCATGTTGACTTAAATGATAGGATTTTCTTCTTTTTTAAGGTTGAATAATATTCTATTCTATATATATACCATATTTCCTTTCTCCATTAATCTACTATGGACACTTGGGTGGTTTCCATACCTTGGCTCTTGTGCATAATGCTACAATAAACATGGGAGTACAGATATCTCTTCAAATTATGATGATATTTCCTTTGGATATATACTCAGAAGTGGGAGTGAGGAAGAACTTATGACACAAATCGACCATATGTAAAAGATGTTGTAGGAATGAAAAAGTCTGAACACCTAGAAAGAGTGTGGAGTATCTGGAAAGGTCATTGTTCAAGGTCATACATAGTTTAAAGTTATGACATTTCAGTGAGCCTGTGTACATGAAGGCTTGCTTATATTTGGGGATTTGAATACAGTGCAAAGAAGTGTTGCTAAATTTTTGATCAACATCAAAAAAAGGGTGGAAATGTTTTTTTCTTTGATTATGAAACTGCAGGAAAGGAAGCCTAGAATTCTAGGCCCACTAGAATTTTCCCTGATGATAGTGCTAATTTAGGAGAAGAAGAAGGATCCAAGGCTATAGAACAATTTTGAAAGCAAAATAAGTCTGCTGAGTCTTCACCCAGTGTATGAGATTAAGTTTTAATGGCATATGATGAAGTGGCCATGACACAGCCGGCAGAGCTCGTTGAGTTTTGGAAAATGGCTCTTGAAGCTACAGGAAATGGACAGTAGACATAGAAAAAGAACAAGGTAAATGCCAAAGAGTGGAAGGACAAAATTAATCAAGAGAAAAGTCAAAAATAGAGAAGAAAAGCAGTAAACGTGACAAAGAAAACCAAAAGCTTGCTCTTTACAAACACCAATAAAATAAGCCATATTTGGCAAATATGATAGAGATGGGACTAGCTATAAAACAGAGAGAATTTTTTTTTAATTACAAAAGAATACTATGGTAGCTTTATACCAACACATCTAAAAATCTGGACAAAATGGCTGATCATTATTAGTTATATGCAGCCATTATTTACTCCTGTTTTGAGTAGAGAATACAAGAAGCTTTATGAAAATAGAAAACATAATCAAAGATATACACCTTAGAAAGACATCAGTTATTTTCCAATATATATAAAAAATTAGAAGAGTCCTAATACGAAAATCAGATATGGGGCTTCCCTGGTGGCGCAGTGGTTGAGAGTCCGCCTGCCGATGCAGGGGACACAGATTCGTGCCCCGGACCGGGAAGATCCCACAGGCCGTGGAGTGGCTGGGCCCGTGAGCCATGGCCGCTGAGCCTGCGCGTCCAGAACCTCTGCTCAGCAACGGGAGAGGCCACAACAGTGAGAGGCCCGTGTACTGCAAAAAAAAAAAAAAAGAAAATGAGTGACAACTTAAATGATATATGGAATATTTTGCTGACTTACAAGAGCATGCATAATTAAATATGACCCAGTTGAAATGTTAATTTTATTTTAATGTGTATGTTGGGATGGAGTCTTCAAGGTGCCAGAAAACAAGCATTCATCCATGCTGTTTGGAACTGCAGCACACAGACACCTTCAGTTACCAGTTCTGTTCATGCCACAGAATCATCTTCAGAAAACATACTGTTTTTTATGGACCTGGTATATATCTTAATTAGTTTGAAGAATTCCCCAAATACCTGTTAATATGTAGTGCTCCAATTCCAATCTTGCCACGTCCTGTACCAGTGACACAGCACATAGGAGTTTCATTTCTCTTTCTTTCTCTGGGTTGTTCAGAACCCAACGAAAGAACAATGGAATGGCATCAAAGAGATCAGGGTTCTTGTCCCAGAGTTACCATAAAATAATAGTGTCCTCTTGGGAAAATTATAGTTATTCTAGGCCCCTTTCCTTTTCTTTACTTTGACAGAGCTGCACTAGATGACCCCAGGTAACATTGTACTCTTTGCAGTAGTAGCTTAGATGTTATTGGTTTTCTGAAACAAATGAAGACAATGACACATGAAACTGTGCCACATCTCTGTAACTATGTTTTCTTAGAGTTGCCTCCATTTCAAAGATGATAAGATGGCTGAGCACAGAAGTAGATGTCTTGACCAGAGGTTGCAGAGTAGATGGAACTGAACCACAAGTTTCCTTCTTTCCTGAAGCTCACTTAGCCAAAACATAGCCTTCTGAATATTAAGCTGTAAACCATATTATCAGTATGCTTTAAAAGAAGCGGTTCTTCTAGGATTTCCAATTAATAGCAGGAGGTTTTGAAATTCTTCAAAGATCATCTAATTTTGTGAGATTTACAGCTCTATTTTCCTGTCAAGCAAGTTGTATTAGTGCCAATCATCTGAGCTTCTGGATGCTTCTCTGAACTTTTTGAAGTTTTCTTCTTGCTCTCTGAAATTCATGCCAGATAAGCCTTTTTCTAGAGCGCATATACAGACTTGTGTATTTTTATACAGAAAAGCAATGCAGTGAGTCAGGACGGGGGTTAAGCCCTCATTCTCAGAGTGGTATTGAGCTCCTGGTGAAATATAATCATCATTTCCTCAGAATCGAAAAGCAGTTATCTCTAGTTTTTAATCCCATTAACTATTTATACATTTATGTATGATACATGTATTTATTGTACCTACTAGGTGTGTTCTCTTTGGGAAGTACAAAGCTCTTTGAGATATAGGTTGTTCATTTTTTCGTTTTCCCACAAATACTGTGACCTTTTGAGCAGGAAGGTCTATATTTTACTAACATCTAGAACCAGCAGTTAACACGGTGTCTAAGATGTAGTCAATAAATATGAAATACATAAATGAACACATTTTTAAGGAAGGGCCAGGGAATGAACAAATAGACATTTTTCATTTTCAGTCACAAAGCAACCAGAGACATAAAAATGATACAGACAACGAGTGCTACGGTCATTCAAATAAGGCATAGAATAGATACAACAAGGATCTCCTTATTGGCACAGGGAACTCTACTCAATATTTTGTAATAACTTATAAGGGAAAAGAATGTGAAAAAGGAATCACTGTGCTGTACACCTGAAAGTAACACAACATTGTAAATCAACTATACTTAAATTAAAAAACAAACAAACAGACAACAACAACAACAAAAAAACCCGAAAGAGGTCATAGAAGTTTTTATGAGATTCCATAAGAGAAGCCAAATGAGGACGGGCGAGACGGCTTTTGAATCAATTCAGAGGAGAGGTCACAGAGAAACTTGTCTTTGACCTGAACTTGAGTTTCCATTAAGATTGCAACACAGGGATATTACAGATGAAGGTAATCACATAAACTTACTACACTGAAACTTGCAGAGCTTATGAGTGTTGTTCAAGATCCCAAAGCAAGTGCATCGTGGAATCAGAATTTTAAGTGAGACCTAATGAACTAAAAACAAACAAACAAAAAAACAAACCTTTTCTGTGATACCATGTTGCCTTTGAAGTCGTTATTTTGGTGGGTTGGTAGAAAGTGGTTCCCGTGTTTCTGGCAGCAATGACTAGTTCTGTCCCCCCCGCGGCCCCCCACACCCGAGTTGATCCTCAAAGTTTCCTTTAGAATGGACTTGCTAAAATGCAGACATGCAAGTATTCATGACGCCTGTGTCCAATCATTTCTCCTGCCATTGCCTACTTCACTTCTGGATTATATGAACAATTCACTGTCTTCATTTATGCTTTTCCCTCCTCCAAGAATTCCTTTCTCCCTATGGGGCACCTGGGAAACCCACTTCATTTTTCAAACCTCAGTTTACATATTATGTCTTTTGTGCAGGCTTCTTTTTAGTGTTGTGATCACATGCTCCTTTTTGCTACCCTTGCACTTCTGCATGCCTGATTGTTGCACTCGCTACACTGTATTGTGACTGTGTTGTTTACATATATCTGTGTTCTCCTGGGCAACATTCCTTGGGGCCAGGGACTACCGTTTTTCATCTATTGATGTTGCCTTAGCATGTTACTTGTTGCGAAGTAGTTAGTTATAAAAATGAGATTTGTTTAAATTGAAAATTGTTATGTACATATTAGTTATTATCATTTACAGATATAACAGGAAAAAATATTAATGCTGGTGCTGAAAGTTCACTTCTAGTAAATGATGGTGGTACTTGACTTCACTTATATTATTTTCCCCACTATTTTATATCTTTCTACCTGATATCTCTTCTTTATTCCCATCTCTTTCTTTATTACTAAACCAAGAAAAACAGGGATGAGGGTAGGGCTAGGCCATACTTGGCTGGAATAGTAAAGAAATTGTGTGGGGTTTTGGTGAGAAAATCCTGAAGCATACAGGTCTGCATCTTCCTTTTATTTTTATTTTTTTGCGGTACGCGGGCCTCTCACCATTGTGGCCTCTCCCGTTGTGGAGCACAGGCTCCGGAGGCGCAGGCTCAGCGGCCGTGGCTCACGGGCCCAGCCGCTCCACGGCATGTGGGATCTTCCCGGACTGGGGCACGAACCCGTGTCCCCTGCATCAGCAGGTGGACTCGCAACCACTGCGCCACCAGGGAAGCCCCTGTTTGAAGTTTTTTGATAAATTAGATTTGATAACACAGTTTTATAAAAACTTAGTTTGGACATTTCTGAACCTCTTTTTTTGTTTCCTTATGGAAGAAAGCTGCTTGTTTAGGGTTAATACTAATTCAATGGGGGTAAGATTTACACAGGACCAACCCTAACATTCATAGTGTGTGGCACAGGAAACAACTTTGAATGGCCATTTCAAGGAACAATATACTTAAGTGTATACAATGAGTAAAATGGATGAACTACACAAATTTATGAGTTGAAAACCATAGAATCATAGAATTTCCTCACTGTAAAGGCTCTTACTTTTCCAACTGCTTAACTTCAACCTCTGTTAAAGCACTTCAGTAACAGGGAGTTCTTGAGTTTAAAATGCAGTCGGTCCATTTTATAGTTGAAAGGTTCTACTTGTCAAAATATTCATCCTTTTATCAACCTAAACCTGTCTACTTGGTCTAAAATCTTCAGTGTGGGACAGTCTAAACCCTTTTTCATAGGACAACTCCTAAAATCGTTTAGAGCGACCACCTACTTCTCTCCTGGTCTTGCTTCATGTCATCTATTCCCAGTTCCTTCAATTACTTCTTATTTTAGATTCCAGACACTTTACTGAATTCATCACTTTCTTCAGTATAATAACTCATTTGCTGAATGTGATATTTTAAGCCTAAAAGGATTTGTTTACTGTTTTCTGTAAAGAATTAAAACATAAAATGTCCAATCAACCAATAATTCTTCACCTAACATGATTCATATACACCAATTGATAAGGAAAATTTAAAAACTCAAATTACTTCATTCTTGAAGAGTGATCATAGTATGTCCTTATTTATAATGTACAGGAAATATGAATTTTCTTTCTGTGCATCTATAACAGTGCCCTCTTGCAGGGTACAGAGGATCCTCCATTGATGCTGCCTAATGATGTGTATGTGATATCCTGATATTTACTAAGAAGTTAGACATTCAGGAGGATTTTTTGTTCCCAGCAGACATACACATATGAATTTTTCTTCTCTATGTTTGTGTGTTTCTAACTTTTATTATTCATCTATTGGCACTTAAGTGCATTCACCAAACTGCATCATAAACATCAAAGTAGATTACTTCACTTTTCCTTTTATGAGATTATTATACTTATCAACCAATATTTGAGCCCTTAATATGGGCAAATCATCCTAGCCTGTTAAGCACAGAGGTAAAGAGCATGGAGTTGAGAGGGCACACACCAAGATTTGAACAAATTACTTAATCTCTCTAAGTCTTCATTTTTGTATGTGAAAAATGAGAATAATTACAATGATTGAACTCATAAGGCGGATCGTAGAAAACATCTAGGTGCTACGTGCAAAGAGCTTGTTTGACTACCTGGCAAATATATCCATTCTTTATTAACATGATGGTGATGATGTTGATGGTGATGATGATGATGATGCAGCTACCAGCAGGTGTCCTTATTAGGTTGGTAAGGATGGTGAATAAGCCACAAGATCATGTCTGTGAACATTTGCATTCTAAGGCTACACTGCCTTTGCCTTCCCAACTCCGGCTCCACTCCTCATCTGTTTAAACATCTCCCAAGATAGCTCAGGTCTTCTCCTCTGTGAAGCTATTCTGAACTACTCCTCTAGAATGAACTTAAAATACATTGCTTGCACTTATATTAATTTATATCAAGTACAAACTTCTGCAGTGGAATCACTCATCCTCCGTCAACCTTATATGGACCTTTACCTCCAACCCTGATACCTAGCAAATCCTTCCACTACATTATAAATTATTAACCATAAGGTTTAGCATGTTCTCTCTTCCAAGGTATTTAGAACTTTAAAGGAGAAAGAAGCCTGCCCAAGTGGACAAAGCTAACACTTATCAAGCATGAGCTCTCAACATTTGCACCAGACAATTTCACATCATCTCATTATAAACTGACAATAATCTTTGTGAGGTTGGGGTCCTAACCTTCTTTTTACTGTGGATCCCTTTGACAATATGGAGTGGCCCATTTAAAGAGTCTTAAAATAACACTTTTAAATTCATAAAATATAATACATAGAATCTCAAAAGAAACTAGTTACTATGCTTTAAGTGCAGTCATTAGAATATTTTAAAAACCAAATTTGTGATATAGAAACGAATGGGTATTTAAACTCATTAAATAACGAGATACAACAGAGACTCTATTAACTACTATACTTAAAAATAGTGATGTTGGGGAGATGGGTTCACAACTCTGATACATGTGTACTGAAATTGAACAATTAAATAAATAGATGGTGGATGGTGGTAGCCACATTTCTCAATATTGAAGTATGAATTTACAGATAAACAAGAGGAGGAGGCTAAACTAATCTCAGCGTTAATGCATTATAGTTGCAGACATCAGTATACACTCAGCTCAATATAGATATAGATAGTTATATATAGAAATATTTACTGATATGTGTATATACATGGGTTAGTGTACATATATATTTCTTTGTTCTCTCAGTCAAGAGAGCCTAATCAAATAATAGCCCATTAGCAACAGCACATCTAGAGCCCAGATCTTGGTTTCTATTACTACTCTCCAATAAAAGGAATCAGGGCTCCTCAGAGAAATGACTGATTCTAGGACTGGGGCAGGAAATACACAAAATGAGCCTGGAGCATCTTGTGGTACCAGAAAGTCAGGAAGTGTTAAACACACACACAAACATGCATGCTAAACACAGATACACACACACACACACAAACTCACACACCCCAAAGGGAGTATGTCAAAGGAGCACAGGCGCCAAAAGCAAACGCTCCCAATGGCCAAAGCTGGAACAATTCAAACAACAAAATAAAGTAGTATTGGATTATAACCCAAAGGATAAAATAGATATCCATGAGTCTATACTGATATAAATAAATATCAATAATTGAATAAATTAATGTTTAGGGGAAAATAGACAAATCTGTGTGGAAGAATTCCAAATACTTTATGTACATACTCTGTCCTCAAGGAGGTGGATCATAACTCTCCACTCTTTGGGTTTGTGCTTCACATAGTGACTTCCTTCCAACAAGTGTAGTGTGGAAGGGGTGGAGGAGTAACTTTACAGTGGAGAAATCTGAGACACGACCTCAGCCAGGTTATCAAGGTCAACATCAACAGGCAAATCACGTTGATAGCATGTACCCTTGATAAGATGTTATAAAAAAGGCACTTTATCTGGTTGTCCTCCCAATAAACCATAATCCCAGTCTTACCATGAGAAAAGCATTGGACAGTTTACATTAGTGAGGTATGCTACAAAACACTTGATCACTGCTCCTCACAACCGTCAAGGTTGGGGCTTCCCTGGTGGCGCAGTGGTTGAGAGTCCGCCTGCCAATGCAGGGGACACGGGTTCGAGCCCTGGCCTGGGCAGATCCCACATGCCAGGGAGCAACTAAACCCGTGCGCCACAAGTACTGAGCCTGCGCTCTAGAGACCGTGAACCACAACTACTGAGCCCATGTGCTGCAACTACGGAGGCCCACGTGCCTACAGCCCGTGCTCCACAACGAGAGAGGCCACTGAAATGAGAGGCCTGCGCACTGCAACCAAGAGTAGCCCCTGTTTTCCGCAACTAGAGAAAGCCCACGCGCAGCAACGAACACCCAACACAGCCAAAAATAAATAAATTAAATAAATACATTTAAAAAAGAAACTGTCAAGGTTATCAAAAACAAGAAAAGCCTGAGAAACTACCACAGCTCAGAGGAGCCTAAGGGGGCTTGATAACTAAATGTAATGTGGTGTCTTGGATGGAAGCCTGAAATGGAATTAAGGACACTAGGCAAAAGCCAAGGAAATCTGAATAAAGTACAGACTCTGGTTAATATTATTGTATTAATATTGGCTCGTTAATTGTAAAAAAGGTACCACACTAGTGTACGGTGTCAATAATCGAGGAAATTGGGAATGAGATATATAAGAACTCTGTATTATCCCCTTAATTTTTCTGTATATCTAAAACCATTCTAAAATAGATATAGTCTATTAGATAAAACAAAAAAAGGTAATGATGATTTGATTGTAACATCAGACTAGTGATACTTTGAGATAACTATAAAAACTGCCTTAGGAAATTGTCTGTGGTATCTGCTGGGGATATAGTCACGGGTACTCCTAATATTATTGTGGTTTGTTGTCTGCATTTAGATTTAAAGGACATGCTAAATACTAAATTGCAGCTAGAGGTTAGTGAAATTAAAGATGTAATATTCCCATCCAGATTCCACATACACTTTGATACATATTAAGAATCCCCTGCTCTTTGGTGAGGTCTAATTTTATGAAAGTGAAACTCAGAGAGATGAATTAGGTTGTTCCAGCTTTTAAAAAGCCCGCATTCTAGGGTCAAGAATTCTTACTGAGCCTTGTTGAAACTGTTTGCTACACTACCTCCTAATTTTGGAACTGCTAAACAGAGAGCTGGGAACTCTTCCTAGATTAAAAGTACTGCCTTGGCCTTGTGCAATTATACTGTTTAGGTTGCTGGACAAATCCAAGGATAAAACTGGCCTGGACCTAGTGATGGGCAATTCCAAAAGCAAGCTGAATGTGAGAAGTTCACTCACAGAGAACCCTAGTGTCAAAAAGCCTCTCTACTTGGGAATGGCTGAACACCGGGAAAATAAGCCCTGGTTCAGCTGTAAAGAGAGCACATCCTTGGCCTTTTTTCCCCCTTAAGTCCGGAAACTGATGATCTGGTCAGCTTAGGAGAGGGAGGGAGGGAAGGAGGGAGGGAGGAAAATGAGAGAGAGAGAGAAACCTGTTAATAGCTGGTGCCAATTTAAAGAGAGAAGGAAAGGGTTTATTATATACGTATATGCTAATATTATTCCTAAAGCCAATTCTGATAAATCCTTCGGGAAAGAAAGAGATGCAGCCACCTGTTAATGTGGCTTCAGCTTCTTTGTTTCCAAATGTTACAGCGGTCACCAGACCAGCCATTCCACTTGGGGCGGGGCCAGGGGGTTAGAGGGGGAACATCTGTCCACTAAGGACACTACTGAACAGCAACAAAATCTTGGGGCGACCCCTCTCTCTTTCCTCGAGTGCTTTCGCTAGCCGGTCCTACTTCCCCACTCCTTTGGGAGTTTCCTGTTCCATTACGTAGGCAAGAGGGCGAGAGGTCCCAGCTTTCCTAATTGTGAGTGGTTTGGCTGGGTGTGTTCGTGCGAGTAACTGTGTGTGTGTGTGTGTGTGTGTGTTGAGGGAAAGTGGAGCTTGCTACAGGGGCTTAGAAAAACTAGTCGCCAATTTAAAATATTTTCGGAGTGTTTGAATGATATCTTCAAAGCTAATCCCACTCTCAAATTCAGCGAAATGAACAATACAGATAAGGAAGATGAAGAGGGTGGAAAACCCACACAGCGGAATGGAGCTGTCCATGCCGCGGGAGTGACAGGGGAGCACTCAGAGGTAAGGCGCTCTGCAGAGAAAGTCACTCTGGCTCTTCTCTCTCGGTCCACCAGCCGGCGACGCTTCTTCTGTAAAAGCATTCCTAGAAAATAACCCTACAACCGGGAAGGGTAGCGATCTTTGAGCGCAGTTTCCAGGAGCCGGTCCCCGCAGCAGGGAGAGGCCCCTCTCCCCCCGCGGCTGGCGCGGAATGTGGCGATCCGGCCCGGCGCGGGGGATGACTTCCTGAGGCCGGAGCTCGGCGGCGGGAGCGGCGGGAGCAGCTGCTGCAGCTGGCAGGTGGGGTGGGGGCCGGCCGAACTGACCAAGCACAGACCCGGCGCGGCGGCACTGCGGCCCCGGGGCAGCCGGCGCGGGGACATGCGCTGATTCGATCCCTCCGGAGAAGGTAAGCAGCCCGGCTATTATTAGCCTCGGCCACACTGCGCGGTGCTTTCTGCTTGGTTAGTAATGGGGTTTGTAATACAGAGGGAAGAAGGGGAATATCCCTGCCGCCTTCTGCAATGGGAAAAGGAGCAGCAACTGGAATTGAAATATTAATCAGCCAAGTGCTTGAGATGATTGGAGGAGCGGTGTTACTGGGCAAACAAAGAAGGCGGTCAGCCTCTGTAATCTTAAGATAATCAACCATTGCTGTGCCACACTCGCTTCGATATTGAAGAGGATTCAGAATGGAAAATAATTTGAGTTTCACTTTTACGTTGCTACCTTCAACCTTCGCTTGGTTAATTTCTGGTTTGCGAGCAGCAGGTTCTTGTCAGCAGCCTAGAGAAGTAATCGGAAATCTTCCCTCTCCTTTTGCCTTCCTCAGTCTTCTCCCTTTCCAGTTATTAGAATGGGTCTGCACATTTCAACGTCAAACACCCCCTTCAATACTGAACCTTTAGAAAGAATCTCAAATTAGAGGAGAAACTTACCTCCTGGAGTTCAGCTTGGGTTGAGCAGCACTTGTCCCCACTTCTCCCTTCATTTACCATCTTCTCTTGTCAATCATTTCATTGATTCCCCCACCCCCCACCCCGGGGATGCTGTGCTCATTAACAAGCCAGCTCTTGTCAGCTCCTGTCCACCACCTCTGTTCCGTGACTGATTTTTCAAGGACCCAGAAAGGACATTGCCTTATACCATGCTTGGACTATTATCTGTGTCCTTCCCCAAAATGCATGGCATGAAAAATCCTTTAAACCCAGTACCAACATGGTTTCCGATAACTCCCTTCGTTGTAGTCACTGCAGCTACCAGATGGGTTTCGAGGACAGCAGAATCTGTTGGGGTGTGAGAAAGAGGGCTATACCTACATATTTTGCTCCACGTGCATAAGACTAGGTGGAAGTAGAAATGCAAATGTCAGTCTGTCCCGTTTTTCTTGAAGCTTTTTTAGTCCAGCTAGGTTGTGAGACACCTAGCTGGGTAGGGTATGGGGCAAGTCCTCCTGCAAAAGCAAGCAGTGTGTTTGTCCTAGGATTCCCCCAATAACCTCAAAAGAGATTCCAGAGAGGCTTTTCCCACAGGCAGTCAGAAAGCCAGGGGAGGTGGCCAAGGTAAACCTCAGGTTATTTGGGCATCCTCAAGTTAGTCTCCCCTTTTGGGGGTTCTGACCTAGGATTTCCCCACAAACGCTTTGCTGCTGAGCTCAAGTGCCCATTCTTGTTGCCCACCTAGGGATGTACAATTGAATGATATTCTGTGAAATGGTGAAGATTGCTATGGTGGGGATTACAAATGTGCCACTTCACCAACAGAGAACAGTTGCAATAAGCCAGACTGTGTGGTGTCTGTGTGCCAATATTCCATTTAAAAAGAGATTTGTTATCTTTAAATCTGAAATTAAAGAGACAGTTTGACTCAAAAGGCCATGGGTTTTATTTTAACAAATTAAAATAGGAGACCAATGAAAAAGAGGTCCAGGGTTTATAGCTAACCTTCTTACCTTCTTTTATAAATATTGCTTTAGAACAAGATACTGGTTCTGAAAAATCATGTTACTTCTATTATATATCGTTATTGTTTTTCTGATTACAAATTCTCTATTTATAGATACACTTTGGAAAGAGTTGAGTTGGTTTCTTTGTCTCTATCTTCAGTATATGAGGCAGAAGGAGTGGAGGGGGGTGGGCAAATCCCACTCCAAATGGCCCCCTCAGAGAACTGTTCCCCGGACCATGCAAACCTCTGGACCGATATTGTTTTGGCTGGTTGTTATTATTATCTTTAAATGTGGTTTGGGTTTGAAATAGTAAATTTTCAATATTCTAAAATTTTGACTCAGGCACACCAACTAGAAGAGAGAACAAAGAACAAGAATAGCAAAACTATTTTCCACCTTTCTTACCTAATTGTAAAATATTTAATTATATGAATAATTATTCTGAATAATAAGTGAAAAACATATTAAAATAATAATTCATTTTTTAGAAAGTAGCCCAAGGTTTATGAAATACAGGTTAGTGCAATTGATCTTAAGTACAGTACAAATTTCTGTAATTTTGAAAGGTGTTTTTATGTTGAGTATTAGTACATGAAAATATGCTAATGATGGTTAGAAATTGAAATGTCTGTTACTTGGTTTCTGAAGAAACTGAGTTCTTTGGCAAGAAATGGGTCAGGATTAGGGGACTGGAGCCGCCAAAGCCGGCATCATACCTGCCAGTGATTGTATAGGTGAGATGAATGCATTAAGTTATGGATTAGGGTTGGAGAAGCCTTCTGGGGAAGAAAGAAAACAAGATAGAAAATAGAATTTGTTATTTTAGTGCAACTAAGATAATTAAATTTAAGGTATTTCTGAATTTGGACTTCGTTATATTTAAACAATTTCTGAGGAAAGTTTCTAAATTCAAAGCCCTAGGTAGAAATAGTTGTATGATTTCCTAACCGAAACTAATTTATGACTCTATTGCCTTTGTTAAAAACGTTTCCCAGAGAAAGGAAAAATTAATTGCCCCGTGTTAAGGAGGAGTAATACCAAATAGAAGGATGTATTCTATTAGTTGCTAAATGAACTGTAGGAACTTTTTTGTAGATATGACAAGATAGAATTGAAATCAATCTGTTGCTTTCCAATCACGTAAAAAAAAAACATGTAGTCTGGTGGGTGGTCAGTGTTATCAGTAATTTAAGACTTGAGTACCCACTTAGGATTCACAAAGTTGCCCTCTCTTTACAAAAGGCATTTTCTGGTGCTGCATTACTGCCATTAGCTACAATTGAAATAGACTTATCCTGAGATTTTGAAAAACAGAAAAAGAAATAGTAGGATTCATAAGGCTTTGCCTCCACTGAGAATGGGTAGAAAAAGTGCTATTTTGAAAGTTATCAATGGCCTCTTAATTGCCAGATTTCTGCGCTGTTTCAACCTGCTCTTTATGCCTTTATTTTTAAGTTCTCTTCTAAGTTCTTTTTTAAAAATTTTACTGCTTAGTGTTTTATTCACTAAAATAGCATTTTTAATTGAAGTATAGTTGATGTGTAATATTATATAAGTTACAGGTGTAAAATATAGTGACTCACAATTCTTAAAGGTTATACTCCATTTATAGTTATAAAATATTGGCTATATTTTCTGTGCTATGCAGTATATCCTTATAGCTCATTTTATAATAATAGTTTGTACCTCCTAGTCTCCTATCCCTATATTGTTCTTTTTTTTAAATTAAATACTTGTGTTCAAAAGTATTATTAATAAGTAATACATAAAGAGATATCTCTTTATCTAGTTTCTCACTAATCCCCTTAAATTACCTCATGACCAGCCTAGAACAAGTGCTGTTTATTTCTAGTTTGTGCCTCATGATATCACGACTATATGTCTTCATTTGTTCCTTTCACTCACCCTGCTACACGTTGAAACCTTGCTCACAGCATACACTGCCTCTTCCATGAACCCTTCCCCATACCCACCTTCCTTCTCATTTCAGATGTGTTTCTCCCTTGTCTAAATGCCTGTGGCACTTTCTATTTTGGTCTATCCTTTAGTTTGAAAATGATTTGCTGTTGTAAAATAACCCTAGGGAGCAGAGTCTTTGACTAACAACTTTTTATTACCTGAAACTCATAATACAGTGCCCAGCTATGTATATGCAAAGTAGACGTTCAGCAATTTGATTTTAGTGAAGAAATTAGCTATTATTTTCCAGGGGTGTATATCCAGCTACTCTAATATCCAAGTTAGGCTCTAAATAGTGTGTGCAGGTACATTTTAGTTTAAAATCCCTATATAATAATATAGTGAAAGTACATTCAAACAGTTATATTCAACAAAAGTTATTGTGAGCTTACATGCCCTTAAGTGGATATTGGCTCATCCGTATCAAAAAGCATAGTAAGCATTACAAAAGAAAACTTTAAAGAAGACATTGTACCAGCTTTCAGTATGCTTTCATTCTACGGAAAACAAGTAAGCAGGGGAAGATGTCTTGCATAAATAAGTACTAGTCTTAAAGCGCTCTGCTAGGTACTTTCATCTATGGTGTATAATTTCATCCTTCTACTATATGCTAATTTTACACTGAGACTCAGAGATCTTACCTAAATGGCAGAGATTCTTTCCACATTCACATGCTGTTCTTTGAAGTGTTAACGAGTGAAGGAAAACTATAAAAACATAATCAGAGTAGTTTAAAATGGTTTTGTGGTCAGGCTTTCCAGTGCTTTTTAAACTTTTGGGTCTTAACATCCCCTTTAATAATTCAATAAAGGCTATGCGTCCACTCCCCAAGTACATACACAACACACACACATAGAATTTTGCCTGTAATTGCAGGTGTTCGCGGGCCTAATAAAGCCCTCCTTTGCAAATGCTTTAAGGACATCTACGCTGGGCTCAGTTTTTCGTTTTGCTTGTTCTATGCTTAATATTTATATTTGTACCTATTAAAATTAAACACATTGTTATCTGTTATAGTTGAGATATAAACCTAAGCAGCTTCGTACTTTACAACTTTTCTTTTTGCATTTTTGTATTCTGTCCTTCTCTCTCACACAAACACACAAATTTATATAAATGAGATCAAATAATACTTTCCTGTGAAGAGAATGCTTAGAATTTATTCTTAACGATTTTTCTATATATCACACATCAGTGTTAGCTATAGTCATCATGTTGTACATTATGTCCATAGTATGTATTTATCTTACAATTGGAAGCTTGTACCTTTGACCATCTTCCTCCAATTTCCCCTCCCCTGACCCTCTGTCTCCTGTAACCACAGGTCTGATCTCTTTTTCTATGATTGTTTTCTTTTTTTTTAGGTTCCACATATAAGTGAGATCATATAGTGTTTGCCTTTCTTTCTCTGACTTATTTAACTTAGCATAAAGCCTTCAAGGTCCATTTCTGTTGTCTCAAATGGTAGCATTTCTTTGTTTTCTTACAGATGAATAATATTTCAGTGTGTGTGTGTGTATATACATATCATACGTATATATCTATAAATATATAAAACAACCTCTTTACCCATTTGTCCATCAATGGGCACTTAGATTGTTTCCCTGTCTTGGCTATTATAAATAATGCTGCTATGAACATGGGGGTGCAGATATCTTTTTGAGTTAGTGTTTTCATTTTCTTTGGATATATTCCCAGAAGTGGAGTTGCTAGATATATGGAGTTCTAGTCTTAATTTTTGAGGATCCTCCATACTGTTTTCCATACTGGCTTTACCAATCTACAATCCCACCAACAGCACAAGGCTTCCCTTTTCTCCACATCCTCACGAGCATTTGTTATCTCTTGACATTTTTGAGGATGACTGTTCTAACAGGTGTGAGGTAATATCTCAATGTGGTTTTAATGTGCATTTCCCTAATGACTAGTGGTATTGAGCATCTTTTCATGTACCTGTTGGCTTTTCGTGTGTCTTCTTTGGAGGAATGTCTAATCGGGTCCTTTGCTCATTTTTTTTAATTGGGTAATTTTTTTTTGCTATTGATTTGTATGAATTTTTAATTTATTTTGGATATTAACCCTTATCAGATATATGGTTTACAAATATGTTTTTCGCATTCTATAGGTTGTCTTTTCAATCACTTTGTTGATTTGTTTTTGTTTTCGTTTGCTGTGCAGAAGCTTTTTAGTTTGATGTAGTTCCATTTGTTTATTTTTTATTTTGTCGTTTGTGTTTTCAGTGTCATATCCAAAAAGTCATTACCAAACCCATGTAATGAGCTTTATTCCTATGTTTTCTTCTGGCAGTTGCATAGTTTCAGGTCTTACATTTGAGTCTTTAATCCAATTCAAGTTAGTTTTGTGAGTGGTATAAGATATTGGTCCAATTTCATTCTTTTACATGTGAATATCCAATTATCCCAGGGTTCCCTTGTATGTAACTTCTCTCTTTTCTCTTGCTGGTCTTAAAATTCTTTCTTTGTTTTTGACTTTTGATGATTTAATTGCAATGTGTCTCAGAGTAGCCCTATTTGAGTTCAACCTATTTGGGCTTGTTTGGACTTCATGGATATGGATGTCCATTTCTCATCCTAGGTTTGGGAAGGTTTCATCCACTATTGCTTTAAATATACTTTTTTTCCCTTTCTCTCTCTCTTTTCTTCTTCTGGGATTCCCATACATGAACATTGTTTACTTTATTGTGTCCCATAATTTCCATAGGCTTTCTTCACTCTTTTTATTCTTTTCCTTTTTGTTCCTTTCACTGGGTAATTTCTAAAGTCCTGTCCTCCAGTTTGCTGATTCTTTCTTCTGCATGGTCGAATCTACCTTTGAAACTTTCTATTGAATTCTTCAGTTCAGTTATTGTATTTTTAAAATCTAGTGTTCCTGTTTCTTTGATGTTGCTACTTCCTTGTCAAACTTCTTGTCTTGTTCAAGCATTGTTTTCCTAATTTCACTTAGCTGTCTGTGTTTTCTTGTAGTTCACTAAACTTCCTTAGGAGGATTATTCTGAAATCTTTGACAGTTCATAGATATTCTTTTTTTTTTTTTTTTGTGGTGTGTGGGCCTCTCACTGTTGTGGCCTCTCCCATTGAGGAGCACAGGCTCCGGACGTGCAGGCTCAGCAGCCATGGCTCATGGGCCCAGCCCGCTCTGCGGCATGTGGGATCCTCCCGGACCGGGGCACGAACCCGCATCCCCTGCATCGGCAGGCGGACTCTCAACCACTGCGCCACCAGGGAAGCCCAGATCTTCATTTTTTTAAGGTCAGTTATTGGAGTTTTATTACTTTCCTTTGGTGGTGTCCTATTTGCCTAATTTTTGTGATCCTTGATTCCTTACATTGGTATCTGCATATCTGAATAATTGGGCTCTTCCTCCAGACTTAACTGGGTATTATATTCAGTAGTAGTAGTACATGGGGCTATGAATTAGTTTCCTGGCAGAGAATCAGAGCTTGTATAGGACCTGGCTCTGGACAGGACCCAGAGCCTGGATAGTTCATTGTTTGGGAACCCAAATCAGGCCAGAGTGTGCACTTAATTCCCTGGTCAGGTGAGGGCACTGGTTTTGCCCTGCAGAAGGGGGAGGCCACAGGCTGTGCTGTCTGTTCAAGTGCCACTGTATCTAGGGCTGTTTAATGGGCTGTACAGCTTCCCATGTTCTCTGGTTAGGTTCCCCAGTTGGACGTGCTGAAGGCTGTATTCAGCGATGAGTAGGGCTATGAATTAGATTTCCTGCCTGGGTGCAGCAGGAGAAGCAACTCTAAAGCCAGTAAAGCTCTTTGTTGTCTTAACTCAAGCTGATCCACACTCCACGTTCTGTGGCTGAACAAGGCCACTGGCTTTGCTTTGCAGACTATCAGCTCTGTCTACCCTTCTCTAGGCTTGAGCACTGCTTGGCCGCACAGTTTCTAGGAGTTGTCACCAATCCTTCTAGTCAGATGGGCCAGGAAGACACTCTCCACAGCAGATGGGATGGGGCTAGTCCCAGTTCCTTTGCCTGGGTGGGATGAGGAGGGACCACTCCAGGCGACTCTTAATTTCTCAAACAGGCTCCCCAGTTGGGAGGAGCTGGGAGCTCCTCTCAGCCTTGGATATGAATTAATCTCCCTGCCTGTGCATGGTACAGGATCCCTCCACACCTGATACTGGCTCTGCTTTGTACCAGAGCCAGTGATGAGCTCTGGCTGCCTGCCTCTTGGCTGGAGCACGACTGGGCCAAATGGCTTCCAGGATTTATTGCCAGCCCTTTTGGTCAGATGGCCAGAAGACACTCTCCACAGTGGGTGGGCTGTGACTCTGCTCTTTCCCTGGGTATGGGCAAACCAGGTTCAAGGGCCAGATGCGTATCAGGTGGATCTGTACCCTGCTGAGTTCCCCGGTTGTAGTGTCCCACCAACCTGGCTCTGTAGATAAGCAAAGGTGCCAGTTGTGATCACTACTTGGGCACTGCAGGTATGAATTCCATCGGTCGCAATCCATGTGCTGGCTGTTGCATGCCCCTTCCCCCTTCATCAC
The DNA here is from genome assembly GCF_964341445.2 of Mesoplodon mirus. Classification (NCBI taxonomy): domain Eukaryota; kingdom Metazoa; phylum Chordata; class Mammalia; order Artiodactyla; family Ziphiidae; genus Mesoplodon; species Mesoplodon mirus. The sequence continues at coordinate 127,788 of NW_028295098.1, read as the reverse complement.
AGTCCAACTTTTAGTGGTCAAACCCTGCAGATTCCCCTGCAATCCCAGTGGAGCAGGTTAGAGCAGTGGCTCCCACAAAGCAACCCCAATGCTAGTGGTGGTGCTTGCTGTCCCCCAGTTCTCTTCTCCTACTGGAGGAACCAGAGGTTCAGGGGAGACCTCACCCATGGTGCTCCACTGGCTTGGGGGAGGGGCAGTGTGGTCAACGTGTAGCTCCTTTTCTCACCCTTCTAATGCAGTCTGTCTTGGTCTCTGTGGTGCCCGGGGGTGCTTCAGCCTCACCTCCATGTTCTAGGATTCTCTCAAATAGTGTCCTGTTTCCAAATAATTGTTAGTTGTTCCTCCTGTGGGGGACGTGGAGCCAGGAATGACCTTGGTGATGTCACCCCACTCTGGGCTTACTTTGACAATATGTGTGTCCTTTATAGCCCAGACATTTCTGGTACTTGAAATGAGGTTCTCCTTTTATTGTTCTCCCTGCTTTAGGACCTAAACTGGGAGCTCTTCATTAGCACTGGCACAAAGGCTGCTGAGATGACTAGGAAGCAAGTGCCAAGGAGGATAGTGAATCAAAGAACCTTGATTCATGGAAAAGGAATCCCAGAAGGAGCTCTAAACGTTACACATTCCAAAGGATTTATTCAGGGTTTTCCAATCAAAATCATTTTTACAAAAAAGAAACAGTTCTCAGACTTCGAGTAGTATACTGCCAAGTATGTGGAAGAACATTGCCAGCAGTTGAGTGGTGTGGTCTGCTTTGAAATATATTCAGTTTGCTTAGGATGGACATATGTCTACTTCAAAGTTACTATTTCTTTCTAGTAATGCTGTCTACAGTACTATATTTGCTTTTGGCAAGTTAAGAAAACAATGACATCCCTCCCAGGTTCTAAAACAATTACCAGCATAAAAATACATTAAACTTTTTAGCTGATACTTAAGGAAACCAGTACTAGCTAGCATTCCTACTGATGCTAGTATTCAAAGAGAGGCGTGACAAAACCATTAATCTAGAAAACACCAGGTTGGAAAGATGGAGAGAAAGAACTCAAGAGGACTACTTAAGCTGTTGCTTTCTTTACATGTCCCCAAATATGATAATAACCATATAAGCTCCTAAAATAAGTGCAATTTTATGCAAACTTCATAGTATGCCTAGTATGAGGTAAATTTGTACTTTATTTTATAGTATATTTTTATTTTTTATTTTGGTAAAATGTCCCATAATGTAAAATTTACCATTTTAACCATTTTTAAGTGTATCATTTATTGGTATTAAGTACATTCACAATGTTGAGCAACCATTACCATTATCCATTTTAAGACCTTTCTTGTTATCCCAAACAGAAACTGTACGCACTAAACAATAACCCCTTATTTCTCCCCTCCCCTTAGCCTCTGGTTAACTCTATTCTATTTTCTGGGTTTATAATTTGCCTATTCTAACTACCTCATATAAGTGGAATCATATAATAGTTGTCCTTTTGTGTCTGGCTTCTTTCACTTAACATAATGTTTTCAAAGTTTATCCATGTTATAGCATGTAGCAGCATTTCATTCCTTTTTAAAGCCATACAATGTATAGTGATTTTTAGTTGCAAAACACTTTTAGTACATTGTGTTTCTATTATATTAATGATATCTAGCATATATCACTACCATATTACCTTTAGTAGATGCCCAGTAATGTGTACTATGAGTGAGCCATAATTTCATTCAGTCAAAACCCATTGATAAACATTTATTAAGTTCCAAACAGTTTTATGATTTCAAGAAATGTGGTAATGGGCATAGAGGTTCATGTCTTTATGTCCTGGAGCTTTTACTTTTGATGGAAGAATTCTTGGAGTGGCATGGAATGGTATTGTTGGGTCAGAGATTATGCAGAAACATTTATCATTTGAATACATACATTGACTATAAAAACCATCAGCTTCTTCAACAGATAATATTCCTGTATTTTATGTAACCATTTATGACTATCCTAAAAATGAATGCAAGTAATGTAAGGGAATCCACTTAATGTGATTTGAGCAAGGAAACATTCTCACTTTTTTCATTTCTAGTTCATGGAAGAAAATTCCTATACACAAGTATTGAAATATTTCAAGTCTCTGGATCACACATTTCATCATTTCAAAAATATTGCAGAGTACATCACGGATGTCAGTCAAGTCTTGTAACAACAGTGTAGAAAACTAGTAACATTTATAGCTAGTTTGTTTTTAAGCTTCAGCAATGGATCAATTCTATCCAGCCTAATCTGTAATTTTAATTAGATTAATTTTTAAAATAAAAAAGATTAATTTTTAATTTAAAAGTATTTTTAGTTCATATTTATGTACCTGCATTATGGTAAATCTTTTATTTTGTTGTTTTTTTTCTTAGTTTCTCTTCAGAGTATCTTTGAAAATTTATTTTTAAACAGAATAATTAAAGCCCAAAGATGAGAATGTCTCATTTAAGATAAACTAAAGGACGTTGGAATAGCTGAAGTATGAACACAATTGGCACAACTTTTCACTACCCTCCTTAGAAGAAGACTGTTTTGATTTGCATGGTCCAAGAAAGGAGAAACAGATAACTTGCTGGGGATTGCATCCTGCTTTACTTAAATTAGACATTAACAGGCTAAAAGGGCAAGGATGAAGCAACCTGTTTATAACATATTTTTGAAAAGCTACTTAAAGGTGAAGGGTGGCAAGAACACAGACAGACACACCCTAGACATTTCACTACAATATTTTAAGGTATGCCTTTTCTTTGGTTGATAGGGATGGAGGGACCTATTAATAAACATTTCTCCTATTTACTTTTGTCTTTATTGCTGTCTAATCAAACCCTCATTAAAAAACAGACATAAAACAAATAAGCATTCTGACTTTTGCCTGAATAAGCAACAACAAGCTCACATCTTAAACAATGGACTGCAGTGGCTATGAGACTGAGGATCCTTGGTCATTGCAACAGTAGCAGCAACACAACCTGCTTTGTTCCTTCTGTTGTATATACTGCAGAGTCTGAGTAAACAGAGAGAAGTCAGTGATACCTTTAGTGCCATTTGTTACACTCCTCTCCATGATCTTTCACACTCAGGTTCTCTGGTCATCTCAATGTAGTGAAAAACCACCAGGATGTTAATACCCTCTATCCATTCACAAAACTTAATGCTTCTGAGACTTGCAGAAATAATGTTGAATCTGAATTGGTGGTACCCAATAGAGTCACTAAGAATAATCCGTCAGACTCACCAAATCCAAATTCAGATTTAAAGGCCATCAAATTTTAAAGATAATGAAGATTTTAAGATTTCCATATTTATTATATATGGTCATATGTAAAAATTTAGAAAAGTAAAATTACATGTATAGGTTTTTAATTATAAGCTATATTCACTGGAGAATTAATGCATTTTTAAAAGGATTCATTCTGAAAAGATTACATTAGCACTTTTTTTAAACCACTACCCTCAAAAATAAATTGTGACAAATCATTGTTCACCCAAGTTTATGTCTCATCTCAAGGAAGTGAGTTGTTCTTGGGGAAATTGCTTTCATCTAATTTGTGCTTTCCTGCAGTGGATCAAGCTGAAATGAAATGGGGCTGACATTCTTAACTATTATTACGTGCCCACATTTACCGGAATTACCTAATGATCAGTACCGAAGAGTTTTATAATAAATAAATATGTATGTACTGAGAGTCTCCACTGATAAAAGTTAGTTGAGACATGGCTGGTGATCCCATAGAAGAGATATCTAGCTTATATTTCTTACATCATCTCCATAGGAGAAAGCAATCCAGGATTGCAAAGCAAGGCATGAGACAGTAGCATCTGGTGTATTTTATAAATGTTTAGATTTCTAGGGAGCTCATTGGTATTACATATTGTGGTAAGCACTCAAATGTAAACTGTTACTTTAAAATAGTAAAATATCAAGACCGTACAAATTCCTGCAACTTAAATGGTCAGTTTGGTATTTGGCTTTATGATAGGCCTCTGCAAGATATTTATTAAACAACCAAATGAACCAATACCATTTAATTTTGAAAACTGCCTTCCTAATACAAAAGAATTGGTATTCTACACAAGTTCCTTGTGATTATTTTTGTAGGTGTGGTGGGAATGAATTACGGATGGCACTACCCTTTCTCCTGTTTCTTGTCTGAGGTTTTGGTAAGGTGGAAATTAGAGATGATGGACCTTAAAGTTTGAGCAGTTCAAGACACTCAACCAGTAAGTCAGAAAGAGAAAGACAAATACCGTATGCTAACACATATACATGGAATCTAAGAAAAAAAAAAAAGGTCATGGAGAACCTAGGGGTAAGATGGGAATAAAGACACAGACCTACTAGAGAATGGACTTGAGGATATGGGGAGGGGGAAGAGGAAGCTGTGACAAACTGAGAGAGTGGCATGGACATATATACACTACCAAACGTAAAATAGATAGCTAGTGGGAAGCAGCCACATAGCACAGGGAGATCAGCTCGGTGCTTTGTGACCACCTAGAGGGGTGGGAAAAGGAGAGTGGGAGGGAGGTAGACACAAGAGGGAAGAGATATGGGAACATATGTATATGTATAACTGATTGACTTTGTTATAAAGCAGAAGCTAACACACCATTGTAAAGCAATTGTATTCCAATAAAGATGAAAAAACAAAAAACAGTGAGTAGAATTCAAATAAGTAATAGTAGATATAAAAATAATAAAAAAGAAATTTTGGCAAAACAAAAAAAAGACACTCAACCAAGCACAATCCATTTACCCAGGACAAGAAAACATATGACATTACTCTTCTTTTTTCAACCACCATGGATTTGAACTTTTAGAAAATTGAAAATGCAAGATACAGATTTTATTTATTTTCTTAAGTAATTTATTTATTTCTGGCGGCGTTGGTTCTTTGTTGCTGTGCCTGGGCTTTGTCTAGTTGCTGGGAGTGGGGACTACTCTTCGTTGTGGCGCACGGGCCTCTCATTGCGGTGGCTTCTCTTGTTGCACAGCACGGGCTCTAGGGCACGCCGGCTTCAGTAGTTGCAGCGCATGGGCTCAGTAGTTGTGGCTCGCGGGCTCTAGAGCGCAGGCTCAGTTGTTGTGGCCCATGGCCTTAGTTGCTTTGTGGCATGTGGGATCTTCCCAGACCAGGGTTCGAACCTGTGTCTCCTGCATTGGCAGGCGGATTCTTAACTGCTGCACCACCAGGGAAGCCCAAGATACACATTTTAATAAGAAAATATGAGTCAACAGTTCTCTTATCTCTGTGTCTTTTTCTATCTCATTGATTGTGAAGAATACAATCATAGAGAAAGCAAAATCTACATCAGTTGAAAATTTTTTCCACCTGCATGCATGTTATAGTGGTTGTGTAACATCTTCACAGGGTTTGTGAAATCACTATTTCACCACAGAAATTAAATATGACACTAAAATGATCTGACACTAATTAGTCCATTGAATAAGGGGAGGAGGATCGGCATCTTGGTCATCGTTTAGAAGAAAAAAAATCATTAACCTGTTAGGCAAAATACTTGTCTTTAAATTATCCCTTAATAAATATAATAGAAAATGAAATAAAATGGCAGTACAGTGTTATGAAAGGAAAGCAATTGGGTGATCTCAAAGTGAGTGAGTATAAAAATCAATATTTTTTGTTTAGTTTGTTAATAATTTTATTCTTAGAGCTCTCAGGCAGCTAGCTTTTGGTCATTTTTAAGATCAATCAAAAAGTTCTAAACATTATTTTTAAGGTATGCAGATCACTAGGCCCTCCTCCCCTCCTTTCTCTCTTTCTTTTAATTTTTTAATTTATTTTGGGGAGTTTTGGCTACCATTTATGTTCTAATCATGTTTTTCAGGAAGTGAATTTGAACTTTGAACCTCAGCTAGTTTGAATCCTACCTCTATTGTTTTCTATCTCTATGACTTAGGGTAAGTTACTTAACCACTGTGAATTGTTTCTGGATATTTAAAACAGGAAAATCACAGGGTTGTTGCGAAGATTAAAGAAGATAACATGAAAGGGAACTTATTGCAGTGTTTGAGACATAGTAAGCGTTAGTAAATATTTCCAGTTTTTATCTTTCTAATTCTCGAGAGCAGTTTACAATGAGATCTCATTACCACAGATTTTCCCTAAAATTATGAACCTTTTCCTACCCCTCTCCGTTTTAAAGCAAACCTTGAAATGACTGAACCTCATAGGAAGACGTCTCAATGCAGGTAATCCCAGTAGCAGGAGAGGTTGAAGCTACCACAATGCAAAGTTGTCAGGCTCTGATCTGGCAGTAGCTGTGGGAATTAGTCTTAGCTTCTATTTTTAACTCTGCAAGGAGTTGATTGGATGACCTGGGAAAACTCAGTTGGCATCTTATTTTCTTTCTGAATTTCTTTCTGCATCTTATTTTCTTTCTGAATTGTACCATTTGTCTAATCACTCTTTTCACTGACTCATTATCAGAAATGATATCAAGGGTGTTGATTTCAGAAGTAATGTTATAGAAAATGGGAATTGTTCCCTTTCTTAAAAGCAATAGTTGACAATTTTATTTTATTTTTTTCTGGTACAGTATTGAAGTTCCTGGGAGAGGGCAACTTTAATTTATAAAGAGTTGTTAACATTCACTTCCTCTAACAAAAGCCTTTAAAGGTAATACTACTAATTATCTGCCTTGTACCCCAGTCTTTTTTTTTAATATGTAACTGTTGAAGTTTTTTAATGTTAATCAACATCATTAAGTTGTCCAGAAAGGAAAATTAATCTGTTACTCCATTGTACATCATATACAAAGGAATCTTCTTGGTATATGATATCTTTCTATTTGACTGAATCTCAATGAATTGAGAGAGTACATGTAAGAATTTTAATATTCAGAGTCTTATTCATAAAAGTGCACTACTGAGTAGATTCAATCACTAGCAACACCTTTAAACTGAAATCAAAAGTAGAGCCTCAATTAATGTGAAAACTTTAGTAGCAGAAACACCTGCCTATAAAAACTACACTGTTAGTACACAGGCGAGCTTTAGCATGATAACAGTTTTGTTGAGCTTGAAAAGCACATAATTTTACATTTTTTTCTTATTTGACTTTTTATCATTATGTGGACCATTTAGGTCTAAGGAAACAAGTACAAAAACTGCCTAAAGCCTTCCATTTAATATGTAAGCCATAGTTGTCCGCAAGAGAGAATTTTGTGGTGATCAACAGCTCTAGCCAAATCGGCAATAATTTATTTTAGTTGGTAGAGTCTAATCATGTGTACCTAACTATGTTCTTTTAAGTAAAAAGTGTAAAACATTTTTAGTAGTAAGTTTGTCCTGAATTTCCAAGTCAATATTTTTAATCCCTGTTTGAATACTGAATTCATTAGCTATTCACCAAAGGCTTGAGGCATAGATTTTGGGCCTAGTCTGCTTCTAAGATGGGATGTAGCAAACAGTCTAAATTCCAGTTTTAAATATACACGTGCAAACACATATACACGTATATTATACAAAAATTTATATACAGACATTCCCCGAATTACAATGGTTCGACTTACCGATTTTTCAACTTTACCATGGTGCGAAAGCGATACTCGTTTAGTAGAAACTATAGTTTGAATTTTTTCATTTTTTCAAAGTATACTTTGAATTTAGAGTAGAAACTATACTTTTCCCAGACTCCTGATATGCAGCATGATGCTCTCTTGTGATGCTGGGCAGCAGCAGCAGCAAGCCACTCCTCCCACTCAGCGACTCGATCACAACTGACACACTTACAACCGTTCTGGTTTTCACCTTCAGTACAGTATTCAATAAAACAAATGAGATATTCAACAGATTATTATAAAATAGGCTTTGTGTTAGATGATTTTGCCCAACTTTAGGCTAATGTGAGTGTTCTGAGCACATTTAAGATAGACTAGGCTAAACTATGACGGTTGGTAGATTGGGTGTAGTATAAGCATTTACAATTTATGATATTTTCAATTGATGATGGGTTTATCAGGATGCAATGCCATAGTAAGTTAAGGAAGATCTGTATTTTATGTGTATTATATATATTCATTATATTATCCAATTATGTGTATATATGCATATATATGCATGTATATATGTCTGCTTTCATGAACATTTGCCTTCTATTTCAAATATTTGATTATATTTATTTATTTTTATTTTTTTTCTTTGGTTATATTTAAAATAAACAGACAAGTTCTTGGAGAAGCATTTGAAGAATCTTTGTTTCCAGAGTCAAGTTTTGCAAAGAAAACTTATTTTTTCACTAGCTGTTTATTTTTCAATAGTTAAAAAAATATTTTTAAATTTTAAAGTGATTCTTTAATATATGAATATGAATATGTATTTACTTCAGGTGCTATATATGTTATTTATACATATGTGTATTTATATATATTTAAATGTTTTTAAACCTGATCTTACTGGGTTATGTCTACTATCCAATTATGTGAGAATAGTGAGATTGTTGCCTTTCAGCTTGGAACATGCTTCTGTTTCATTTGATTATATTTTATCCATTAAGTGCTCTGGCCTTCCATTAGCTCTTTTGCTTTGAGGAATACATTTTATAGTGCATTAGAAATATTCTTCAATTTTTCATGCCATAATTTTCCAGTGTCTCACAAAATCATAATTTGGAATGTTCTGACTTGAATAGTGTTTCAGAATAGAGACTTGTCCCTTTTGGAATCATCAGATCTGTTGGTTAGGTACAGTATTTCTTATTTTTTCTGTTGGGGAAAGGGAGGAAGGAAACTGCAGTATGGAACGTTCCAGTTTTTTTTTTTTTTTCCTTACGCTTATACCAAAAAAATGCACTCTTCTAGTAAAACTAGAAACATGAGAGTGGCAGTTACATAGTTCCAAATTAGGACAACCTAATATACTGTAATTTTTTCAAGTAAAAGAATAACCCAGGTAGTATATACTATTAACTAGATTTTTTAAAACAGCCATTTGTTGCTTAATAATTCTATTCTTTTTCCATTCTTAGTTTCATAACATTTTTACACAAAGGTTTATATTAACAAATGCCATCGGTTGTATTGTTGGTTTCCTCCTGCTTTCTGATGAGTTCTATAATTTAAAAATGCTTAAAGTCCAGACTTCTCAACTAGAATACATAAGCACAGTAAAAGCAGTGTTTTTAAAATTAATTCTAGAATATATTTCTCTTGATGGTAAAGACATATAAGATTACAGATGTGTATGTTTGGATGCTTTATAAATAAAAGTAATATGATTAATCATGTATTAATTTATACTACCAGAAATTCCCTCTAAATCCTTTCTAGGACACAAACATTTATGACATTTCTATATTGTTCTCATTTTATTATTTTAATGAAATATTATACAGGTAGTATTTCATAAAAACATTGCATCAATTGTAATACAAGTTTAGGAATCTTCATTTGGTATGTAAATATACTAACTTCTGTTGAAATTGCTATAGCTTAGGGTCAAAATTAATTTGAAGGTTATTAGTGTTATTATTCTGGTTTTTATTAGCTGCTGTCTCAAATTAATTATAAAGACAAAAATATCCCTGGCTTAGAGTTTCTGCACTATTAATGACATACCGAGATGTCTCTTGGGTATCGGTAAATGATACATTTTAGAGCATAACTTACGAAATGACTTGCCGGTTGGCAGACCACCTTTGACAATGAAATACATTTGATAGTCTACCTTTGCAAATTCATTGTACCACACAAATGTGATCTTGGTAATTGACATATGACTATTAAGCTTCAATCATTCTCCATAATATTCCTATTAGCAATTATTAACAGAATAAAGGGGAGATAACAATTCTATAGTATTTATTCAGATTTTTATTTAAAGTCAAGTATAATCTATATTTCTATAGTGCTTTTTTAATCTAACACCTCACTTAAGTAGAAGGACGTGTTCTAGAGGTTTGTTATCAGCTTTTAAATGAAGTCATCTTTATCTTTTATTTAAAAATACTAAAAACAAGTTTCATGGTCTTTAATTAAATATAAATAGTGGAATTGTCTATGAAACTTTTGAAATGGTCAATCACATAAAAACATAGGGCTATCCTTTAAAGCAGGGGTCCCCAACCCCCTGGCTGTGTGAGGAAATGGGCCGCCCAGCAGGAGGTGGGCGGCCAGCAAGCGAGCGAGCGAAGTTTCATCTGCTGCTCCCCATGGCTCGCCATCGCTCGCATTACAGCCTGAACCAACTATCCTCCCCCCACCCACCCTGTTGGTGGAAAAATTGTCTTCCACGAAACCGGTCCCTAGCTCCAAAACAGTTGGGGACCACTGCTTTAAAGCATATGAATTTCTAATACATTTATTTAGGTTATAGATGCTGAACTTTTTTTTACATAATAGCTCATAGGTAACCTTCACTATTAAGTATTTTATGATGCTTAGAATCGGAAACAATACAGAAATTAACCAATTAAAATTGTTTTTTGTAAAATGTCAAGTGAGAAGAGAAGAATGTTAAATAATAAATACAGCATATTCACCACTTGGTTTTGAATATCACGCACATAGAGAAAAAAGACCCAAAGAAAATGTAAAAATTATTTATCAATGGTTAACTCAAGAAATAAGAGAGTCAGGGTGACCTTTACTTCCTCCCGTTCTCATTCTGTAGTTCCAAATTCATTGCACTATGTATGTATTACTTTTAGAACTGTTTAAGAAGAAATGTGCCAGTTTGGATAATTTTATTTTAACATCTAAACATTGCCGAGTATTGTTAAAATGTTCAGTTTTTATGTAGCTTTCTGGAAGATCTAGGTGGCCATAAAAAGCTGAATATATTAGCGGAGGGGGAGTTTTCCCTCATCTTGAAATAATAATGATAAATAATATTTTTAAAGCATTAAATAATTTTCAAAGCATTTTTATGTACATTTTCTCCTCAGACCATCCTAACTCTCTAGAGTTGGTAGAAAAAAGATTCTACTCATTCTGCCCAGGGTGGGGGTTGGAGAGTGGGAATTGAAATTCATGAAGTTTAGCAAATTGCCTATTTAAGCCGTACACAGTTATTAAGTGGCAGGGCCAGAATCCTAACCTGGCCATTCATGCCATGGCCAATCTAGTGCTTTCCTCTATGCTGTAGGAACTGGACATATTTAAGAGGTAAGCACAAACATGGAAATAGGTCTGAATCTTGCTCTAGTTGCAAATTTGCCTATAGACCTCACTGGAGCCTGAACCAGGAAGATCTATATGAATTTCTTTCTTCAACCCAAAGAAATGGCCATGTTAAATAATTCCTAGGTTTAATTTTAAAAAATCGATACTGTCTGTTTTTGCACCATATTCCAGTTTGTGTATCTTGTGTCTCTCAACTTCTCCAAAGAACCATGCTTCCTACCTAAAGGATTGCATTGCTTAAGAAACAAACATTGACAATTCTGATGCTAACCTGAATTAAATAATATACCAATCATTTATGAGATCCGCCTTAGTATTTTTACACTCCTGAAATATCATCTCTATGACCTGCTTTTTAAAATAGTCTGACACCTACCGAGTACTCTTTCACTTCCTACAAGAAATCAAGAAAAAGAAAGCATTTGTGTTTTTAATTTTAGTGAAGGGTTCTTGATTTAAGAATTAGTCATTTAATGTCATTTGAATTTCAAGTGTGCCTCAAGTACTTGAGGTTCTTTCTGTATGACTTCTCCAGAGTTTTCACATATATATCATCATTAATTTCATCTTTCACTTGGGATTAGTACAAGAAAAGTTTTATTTACTACTATTTCTTAGTTTTCTTCATTTCAAATATTCAGTGCCATGTCAAAAATAATATTACAGTCTTATACTGTTCATTGATAACAGATAATACCAAGAAATTGTGATTCTGGTTTTCATTTAAAAAAACAAAATGAGAAACTAAAGAAATAATTACTATAACAATGTTTTTCTCCATTTAGCCAATCAGATATTCACATCAGTGAGTGTTAGATTTTGAGACTATGAATCCCAATACTAAATGTTTTATATATTCAGAGAAGTGAAAAATAATAATTATTATGCTTCCTCTGTGCTAAATACTATTTTAAAACCAGTTGGAATCCCCCCTGACAACAATCCTAAGAGGTAGGTACTGTTTGCACCTATTTTACAGCCGGACAAACTGAGGCACAGAATGATTAAATTATTCATGGCCACACAGCTAGTAAGGCACAGATACAGTATTTAAAATCAAGTCTGTTTTTGTGAGAGTCCACATTCCCAACCCCTGTAATGAAAGCGTGTGACCCCTACTATTTTCTATGTACCCATTTACTTGCTTTGTGGAAAGAAAGGGAGTGAGGGAAGAGGAGGGAAAGGGAGGGAGGGAAAGAGGAAAAGAAGGCGGAATGGAGGGAGGCAGGAGAATTGTCAAAATTCTGCCAGCTTGTTGCTACTGTGTGTTATTTCTTATAATAAGGTTGAAAATAAGGACTTGTAGAGATTTACATAGAAGAAATAATTTTAAATTTCCTTAAGGGAAGTCTCTGGTAATATTATCAGATGGTGACAGCAAGTGAATTTCTGTTTAATTCTATTCATAATTAAAATGCTATAGCAGGCTCATATTTGGAACAAACACAGTTCTGTTAATTCTCATAGTAATAATTCTACATTTCCTTAAATTTGTTATCATGTTTTTCACCCTCAACACTCTCAGCTTATTTAATTTTAGTACCTACTCTTTTTCAAAAGTCCATAAATTTTAGTTAGGCTTAAATCATAGGAAACTTGAAGAAAGTTTAGAGCTTGTGACAGAAGGAAACCACCCCCTTCCCACCCCGAGCCCAGCTCTGTCCATCTCTATCAGAGCTACTCTACCAAGAATGGAGGAATTATTCTAATTGGTCAGATTTATGACACATTCTATTGCATAGGGTGACTGTATTTGTTTAGAGGTACACAGCAACAGTTCCACATTTCTTCTTGTCCGTTGCCTGGTCCTGTGAAAGCAGGTAAGTGGAGTGAAGATCCTCAAAACCTAGACCTCAGTCTCTTGTTTCTGTTCCATTCTGTTCCACCAGGGTGAGCTTAATCCAGCAGAAGAGTGAGCTCTTCTGTGTTTCGCTGGATGGTTCCATGCAGATGAGTCAAGTTCCATTTTGAGCCTGGAAAATCTTGCATGCTGTCTCATCAACTTCTTCCTCTTCTGAGTGTGTCCTCAGAAAATGGTACCATGCCCCCAGTAAGCCTTTACCACAGCTCTGACTCAGGGTTATTAGGAAGGAATTCCAAATCTCAGACATGTTCTGTATTTTAATCAACAGATAATTTGTACTTATAGTTAACATTTACTCTGGATTAGTCACGTGTTCTTATGTAGTTGGAACCTATTTCTGTCTTCATGTGCTTAAAGCTAGGATGAGTATGGATTTTAATCAAGATAATTTAGAAATTTTATTAAGTGTTTCTTATGTGGCAGGCACTGTTCTAGGTACTGGTGATAGAGTTTTAAACAGAGTGGTTACAATCCACACTCTAAGAAAGGGTACCTAACATGAAAATTCATATAGGAAAGATGTACAGAAATCATACGCAAAAAACAAGAGTCCGTTTAATATGCATGGTTGGCATCTTGGGGATAGAAGAAATCTAACACAAGGAGTTTTACAAGACTGATGATATTATAGTCACTTCAGTTGAACTTTGTTCTATTTAAAACAAGCAACCTTTTTTCAAACCAAGTAAAAAAATTATTGACAGTAATTGTACAACTTTGTAGCTCCTTATTTAGTAAAGAGAGGGTGCTTTGACTTATGATATGAGGCAATTTCAGTATTTTGATAAACTAACCTTCAGCATTTTAGAAATTAAGCTTTTTCATTGATGGAAATTCTAACATTTGCCCATCAGTTTTATTTCATGCCTCCGAAATTAGATTAACTTTTCCAATTTTAAGTGAAAACCTGGCATATTATCTATTGACACTACAGTTCCAAGTTTTATCATAAGAAAAGGTGGGTGAGAGGAATCCCCAGCTCAAAATCCTATCCAAATTTGAATTCTGAAAGTCTTTATTTGATTGATTAGTAGATGTTGGTATCACATTATTTGCAATGACAGAGGACATTGTCAAGTTGTTATTAGCATTCATTGCCACACTGGCTTCTGAGAATTTAGTGGTTTTTTTTAAACCACGTTTTCTCCTCTTGACCCATGACTCCAACTCTCAAAATATCTTGACTCATTCATACATCATACATTCAAGAAATAATTACTGATCGCATATACTATTCCAGATACCAAGCTGGTCACTAGGGAGTCAAAATGACTAAGGCACAGGCTTGGCTGTCAAGGAGACCCCAATGTAGTGAACCTTTGCTTCTTACTCTTCAAGTGGCATTGATCCTGTGTAACCAGAAGTAATAGGGAATTAAGTAGCATTCATATTGTAATTAAATGTAGATTGAGCCAGATGATTTTCCAAAATCAGGTTTAATCAGAGATAGGGCAAGAGTGTTCTTTGGGATTTTTCCTTGATGAGCATTGTTAACTATCCTTGAGATGCAATAATAGAAGTCAGTGAGTGATTTATCAATTTGGTTTCCTATGGGAACCAAGATGAAGGACGTTTCCTCCTTTAGTCATTGACTTTCTACAGAGATAGCAAAGGCGCTTCAACTTTCCCAGAAAAGCAATCACCAGTAAACAGCAGTGATGGTAGATGTGGGTTATTTACTACCATGGGGTTGAGAATATTAGTGAGCTGCATTTTGACCACTTGTCAAACATTTTGACATCTTGGAACAGAAAGTGTTATTTAAATATAAAAAGCATTTCCTGTTGAATTGCTGTTAGTCATCCCTATGAGGAAATGACCTATTAAGTAATAGATCGGGAATAAGATTGATTTCTGCTAAAGAGTCCTTAAAGTAGCTACATGTTTCAATTTGTGGGTGTTTTCCAACCATTTGTAAGTTACCACAGTAAAAACCCCATATAAAAAGCTCTCTGAATTTACTTTCCAGCATTCTTTCCTGGGCTTTCTGTCTCTTTCCCCCCCTCCCTCTCTCTCAGATCAGAAGAAGAGCAATGGGTCTCAAGCTTTAGCTAGAATCAGAAGGCTTGTCAAAACAATGATTTCCGGAGCCTCAGCTGGGAATTTGCATTTCTAACAAGTTTCTAGGAGAAGCTTCTGCTGCTGTTACATATTTGATGAACCACTGCTCAAGTAAAAGGAATGGGAATTTAGGAAGTAGAAAGATGGAGAGCTATGAAAAGCTGAAGTCAGCTTCTGATCTTCTTCACCAAGCTGCCCAAGCTATTGGGAAGATAATCACTACTGCCCCAGGGAAGCGTATTGAAAGTCACACCGATTAGAATGGGCATCATCAGAAAATCTACAAGCAACCAATGCTGGAGAGGGTGTGGAGAAAAGGGAACCCTCTTGCACTGTTGGTGGGAATGTAAATTGATACAACCACTATGGAGAACAGTATGGAGGTTCCTTAGAAAACTAAAAATAGAATTACCATATGACCCAGCAATCCCACTACTGGCACATACCCAGAGAAAACCAGAATTCAAAAAGACACATGCACCCCAATGTTCATTGCAGCACTATTTACAATAGCCAGGTCATGGAAGCAACCTAAATGCCCACTGACAGACAAATGGATAAAAAAGACGTAGTACGTATATAAAATGGAATGAACTTGGGTCATTTGTAGAGACGTGGATGGACCTAGAGACTGTCATACAGAGTGAAGTAAGTCAGAAAGAGAAAAACAAATATCGTATATTAACACACATATGTAGAATCTAGAAAAATGGTACAGATGAACCGGTTTGCAAGGCAGAAATAGAGACGTAGATGTAGAGAAGAAACGTATGGACACCACGGGGGGAAAGCGGGGCAAGGGTGGTGGTGGTGGGTTGAATTGGGAGATTGGGATTGACATGTATACACTAATATGTATAAAATAGATAACTAATAAGAACTTGCTGTATAAATAAATTAATTAATTTAATTTAATTTAAAAAGTAATTGGCCCTCCTCTGAGTAAGTGATTGCCCGAGGGCATCATGTTGAACACTCTTGACTGTCCTCTTAAGCCCAGGTTTGCAGTGAATGAGCCATTTAACCTCTCTTTACCCCAGTCTTTCTAGATTAAAGATAGTAACGGTAATTTCCCTTCCCTCTTGTTAAAAAACAAGACAAAACAAAAAATACGCAAATCCTGATGGTGCTTTCCCTTTGTGGAAAATTCTTTGGATTTATCCATCTATTACTCTGATGTAGTAAACAAGAAATTTAGCAAAATTTCTCTCTGTCCATAAAGACTTTAGGCTTTTAAGCTTAACTCTTCAGCAAAAACTATCAAATGCCTATTCTCCACTGCCTGGGGCTAGACAGTTCCTTGATTCTGTCTAAGAGGTGGGGAGCCACAAGGGAACAAGTACTTAAAGAGACTCTAAAAAGACCCATCTTTTCTGCACCCCCTTCGCCACCACCAGCTCTCCAGTTTATCCACTGCTCTTCTCACTCTTTCCACACCAGGAACACCAGCCTCTTAGTTTGTACTTTCAACACTCAACGTTCTCCCATCCAAAGGCCCTTGCGTTTACGATTTCATCCTCTGGAAATGTTCTAGAAAAGTAATCCATACACATATAAATAGAATATGATACTAGAGGTTATGATAATAGATAGGATATGACTACCTTCAAGTCTCTGGTCAAATGTCACCACATCAGTGAGACCTTGATCATCCTATAAAAAACAGCTGTTGTGCATCCCCATGCAGGTGCACACATTAACCTACACATGCCCCATTCCATCTCTGATATAGTTTTCTCCATATGTTTGTTCCCGTCTGCCAAACAATATATCAATATTTGGGTATTGGTTTATTTTCGGTCTCTTCCCTAGGTAGAATGCAAATTCCGTGCAGGTAGAGTCATGATTTTTTCACTGCAGAACCTACAACAATCATTGGCACATAAGAGTCACTCAGTAAATATTTCTAGGGTGAAAAAAAGAAAGGTGATATATCCTTACCTTAGATTATCCACTGCACATTTTGGTATCCTTTGCATTACTTGCTCAAATGATCTTACACTCCAGTCATACGTACCTATTGGCAGTTCTTTAGGACCACCATTGCTCTGTATGCCCTCGTGTCTTTTTTAAAATTTAATTTTATTTTTTTAACATCTTTATTGGAGTATAATTGCTTTACAATGGTGTGTTAGTTTCTGCTTTATAACAAAGTGAATCAGCTATACATGTACATATATGCCCATATCTCGTCCCTCTTGCGTCTCCCTCCCACCCTCCCTATCCCACGCCTCTAGGTGGTCACAGGACATATATACACTCACTACCAAATGTGAAATAGATAGCTAGTGGGAAGCAGCCACGTAGCACAGGGAGATCAGCTCTGTGGTTTGTGCCCTCTTGCTTTTTAAATCTTGCTGTAGCCTCTGCCTAGAATGTTCACGTCTGAAACTTTTTTGTTGTCTTTCACACTTCTACATTTCCTTCAAAACACAAATCAGGTGTCCTGTTCTTCAAAAATATTTCATGATGAACTCATTCTTTCTCTGTGTCCTCCTTCCCACCCTGGCACCCTGTCCTGGCACTTATCTACTCATTATGTTATACGATTCTGTCCAGTTGAAACTCCTCCCAGCTTTACCAGAGACCACGTGAAAGCAGGGACTGCTTCGGACGTCAAAAGCACAATGCCCCAATGCCTGGCATATGACAGCTACTCATAAATGATCAATAAATGAACAACAACCCACCTTATTCTTTTTTCTTATCGTAAGAAGCTGCTCTTCATTGCTTTAAACTTCTAAAATTGCCCTGAGGGATATAATAGTAATGAGTGTTCCTGAAAATCAAGAGAATGGACACTTATGATAAGTAGCTTGAAGATCAGCCAAGTGAAAACTGGAATAGCTCCCAAGGAAGAGGAGTGAGGCATTCGAGCTCCTTTAGGAGTAGCAAGTAGCAGTGATGCTGGTGTTCACACTGCCATGAAGAAAACCACTGCCATGTGAAGCTCCTAACACGAGTAAATATGTAGTATCTCTGAGGTATGTGATAGTATGTGAGAGTCGATCATGACAGAACTCTTCAGCAACCTTGTTTCTGGATTTTACCTCATCCAGCATCACTTGGTGTATGTTGAGGTAATGCACAACTTTTACTAGGTAATTAGTCTCGGAATTATTCCTCTAGGGTAGAAAGATGCTATCTTACTCCAATCATGTTGCTATAACAAAATACCACCAACTGGGTAGATTATAACAACAGCAATTATTGCTCCCAGTTCTGGAGGCTGGGAAGTCCAAGACAGAGGTGCTAGCGTGTTTGCCTTCTGATACCAGGAGGAAAGTGGAAAGTAGTCATGTATGTCCCTGCAGGTATTTGTAGGTTGTCTTCCACCCTGAGATTTCTCTGCTGCCGCCCCTCCCCTAAACAAGTGTCAGAGAGGATTGGAGCTCTATCTTCACAGCGCTTGCTGACTTTTCAAGAGAAACATTGTACAGATAGACCCACAGACATACTGAAATAGATATCCGCAGCTCTGTTGGATGTGTAGTATTTAGCTTCTTCGGTCTGTGTGTGAAACACTTCTAACATGCTTCCCCTCCTCCAATGCCCACAGGGCCACCAGTTTTCAGCCTGTTTTCTCTGTTCTGTTAAACACACCTCTTTTTCTAGCAGCTGAATGGGAAGGAGGACCCCCCTTTCAGTTGTCATCTTCCTCGAAACTGTTCACTCTAAACGAATTCTCCCATTTCCCTTCTGAATCTATCTACCATCTCCCTCTATGTCCAAACTCCTCCTGATAGACAAATTTATTGAGCGCTTAAATGTATACCAGTTACCGTTTGTCAGTGGCATTTAACCCTCACAAATATTATCCACATTACACAGTTAAATATTGAGGCTTAGCGAAAGTAAGAAACTTGCCAAAAGTTGCACACTTAACAAGTGACATGTCTAGGATTCAGGCACAAAAGATTTGAGCCCAGAGGCCATGCTCTTAACCATGAAGTGAAACCCTCTAAACAGGAAGAAGTTAACACCTGTTCAAGGGAAATGGAGGGTCCATACTAGCTCCCTTATTTATACCAGCTGCCCGAGGGGAAAGTTTAACAGAAAAGTGTTCCCATTTAATTTTTCTGTTTCTTTAACCATTGAATTAAACAATAACACATCCTCCTTAAATGCAATCTCTCTTTGATTCAAGCTTTCTGATTATTTCAGAAACTTCAGTGAATAGTTTATATCTTCATAATTTTTTTCTTTAATTTCAGAACTTTGTGAGAAGGATAATGCTATTTTCTTTTAAGTGATTAGATAATTTTGTAATTTTCTATGCTAAAAAGTATACTTATACTATAGTATATATAAATTCTATGTATTTAGTGTGTACTTTTGTTAAAGCATTGTAAAATAACAACTGAATTGTACTCAAATAAATACATCATTTTCCTCAACATTGACTTAATGTGCACTATAGTTCATATTTTTTTTGATTAGTTCAGAATTATCAAATTAGAGAATTATCATTTTGAGACTGGTTTTTACTAACTCTAACTTCCCTGTTCCTAATTTCCATGTTCCTAATGAATAAACTAAGCTTTATTTATCCTTAATATTTTCTGACCTCTTCACTTCAATTGAAATCTGGATTGTTTCAAATGATTCCCCTACCATCTCCACCACAAATTTAGCTTTCTCTTTCTCTAGTATGAGAAGAGCCAGCCTGCTTCTTACATTTAGGCCACTTTCTGATTATTATTCTATAATCTGTGTATTCCCCTAATTTTAACTTACTGTTAGGAAGTAAAGTTGGCCCTCTCTCTATTCAAACCACTCCTGTATCCTCCAGAACCAGTGCCTACTTCTACTTTCCTGAACGAGGTCAACTACACTTCACCAAGCTTAATGTTTTTTTAATTTTAACTAATTAATTTTTTAAAAATTAATTTTATTGGGCTTCCCTGGTGGCGCAGTGGTTGAGAGTCCGCCTGCCGATGCAGGGGACACGGGTTCGTGCCCCTATCCCGGAAGATCCCACATGCCGCGCAGCGGCTGGGCCCGCGAGCCATGGCCGCGGAGCCTGTGTGTCCGGAGCCTGTGCTCCGCAACGGGAGAGGCCACAGCAGTGAGAGGCCCGCGTACAGCAAAAAAAAAAAAAAAAAATTAATTTTATTGAAGTATAGTTGATTTACAGTGTGTTAGTTTTAGGTGTACAGCAAAGTGATTCAGTTATACATATCCATATATCTATTCTTTTTCAGATTCTTTGCTCATATAGGTTCTCATAGACCAAGCTTACCAATTTTATAGTTTCATTGCCTGTCTTCATCTATGCCATGACCTCATTTCTCATTCACATGTCAAAATTAAACTTTCAGAACTCTATTGCAACAACGATCAGTGGTCTAATGAACTTGTATAAGATGACCAGAAGTTGAAGTATTGTAAGCATTAGTAATATAAAAGTCCAACTTCTGTCTGTTCTGCAAATGAATATATGTTTAATACTAAATATATGTTTAATACTAAAAGTTTCACCATGGTAGTGTGAGTCTTTCCAAAATTTATTACATTCCTATTATATGCCAAGCACTGACTTACTCTTTGATTTCATTTTCCCCCCAATTTTGTTTTCCAAACACAGAATGACAACTTGGTGAAAAAAACCCTGCGGTATATACCAAATACCAAGATGTGCATCCTCTGCCCATCCTCATTTCTGTATTCCCACTCATCCCATCGTAATTAGATTCTGCCACTTTTCTCCTGAGCCCTATAATAGTCTCATGTCTACTCACTTCCCATCTCTTCCCCGTCTTTTAATCTCAAATACAGTTCATACATACAGAACGTCACCTGAATGATGTTCATAACTGATGGCTGCTTGCTTTCTTAAGAATGCTTAAAAGATGCAGTGTTGGAAGAGAAAGCTGTCACCACCTGCTGACTTGTGCCCAAAGTCTCAGAGGCTGAAACTTCTGCTTTCATAAATGGGGAGGTCCAGCACAGAAGTGAATTGAAGAAGTGCCATAAAAGAGCTTATGAGCCTTTTAAAGACTTCCCAGGAGATATACACACGCACATACATGTACACAAGATGTTCAGTGTGATTTCAGAGAAATTCTCAGAGACCTCATATGTCTCGAACACTGGGTAAGACCTCTGCTTCCAGACATTCTAAAATTTACTCTTGAATAATGCAACTCAGAGAGTGGTGTACTTGGACCAAATTACTTATATCCCTTATAGTATTATTTCTGGCAAATTACCCCATCTGCTTTTGGCTTGCATAACACACAATTACAAGAATTTCTTTTCTATCTATTGGTAGAGGCCCTCTTCCATCACATCCTGTATACCAAGACTATATGAATGCACATAATGTCTTACATATTATTTCATAGAGTTAACAGATACTTGGTGTCCAATGTAGAATAACATGGACTATGGGCTAACAATGTTCTATAAAGAACAAAGTAGTTCTTTGTAAACTAGACTGTTTATATATTTCATACACATGCTTTGTTTCCCAGTTATTCTCTCTTATCACTTAATAAATTCTTTTGATGTCTTTTCTATATCATTTGTACTAAAGTGAAACAAAGCAAGATGTTTTTGATTGCTCCATACCTGGACAAAAGTGTTAGAATGGAAGCCTAGAGGCTGCTATGGTGGTAGCAGTCATAATGAAAATGAGAGAACCCCTAAATGGATGTGGTTTTCCTGCTTCAATTACCTGGAGATTGTTTTCCAGTGCTGACACCAGGATGTTCTGCATTTTGCTTTAGTGAAAGGAATGAGTGTTTCCTCTACAGTTTTAATTATAATTTTGTTTCCTCTAAAATGGCTATGTAATTTCATTGACCATTGAGTTAATACAAAGTGAACTCCTTGGCCTGGCCCTCCAGGCACTCCAACTGTTCTAACCTATCCCTGCTGCTCCATCACCTCCCCTTCTCCTACACATGGGCCTGTGCTACCATCAAACTGCACAAACCTCTCTTCTCTCAAGTGCTGGGGAGTTTTCTAATCTCTGTGTCACTTTTCATTCTGCTGATTATGTCAGGAATTGGATTTTCTTAGATGCGATGCATATTAAATCTACTTTACACGTATAACATGCTTATATAGTTAGTAAATTTGACAAAAAATTATTAAATGATACCTAATGATGACTACATTATAAAATCATATATATATGCTTTTTCATATATATTCATGTCTTTCAACACTAACCTCACCCTCTCCATTCTCATAATACTTAAAATATGCTTGCTTTATGTTGTCCAGGCCATTGCATGTGGTGCTCTCTTTGCCTGGACTTCTCTCCTTCCTCCGTTCTTCTACTTGCTACCACTTCCCCATGTAATGACCCGATTTGGAGAAGACTTGTTTCTGCCCCTCTTATGGGTTCCCTTAATACCTGATTCTAGGTTCTATTAATTCAGACTGCATTGTAACTCCCTGTTCATTGTCTTACTTGCTCATTGTGTCCCCAATGCCTATACAGCACCTAACGTTTGGAAAGTACTCAAATAAATGAAAGTTGGTGACATTGAAATACATGTATAACTGGTTTAGAAGAGTTAAATGATCATTGTTATTGAAAGTCATAAAGATACTTAGGCCTTTGTCCCAGTAATCCATGAGTCAAAAATTCAAATGCTTTCAGGGTCAAGCAAATAATCTAAATGTGCAATGTTGGCCTGGGGGAAGGCAATGGGAATACAGGTTACTGTACTTGCCTCACCTAAACACATTCAGATTTACACTTTTATGAATACTGTCGATACAAGCCAAACAAACCATAACCCCTGTCTCATTCAAAGAAACAATTCTGTAGAGGAAAAAAATATTCATAATAATATTATTTGTGAATCTATCTGTAATAAGGAAAAAAATGAACACAAATAGCTAGTAATAGGAATCGGATTAAATTAAATATAGATTGTATCCATTAAATATCATGTATTCTTTAACATTAAAATAATCCCCCAATTGTAATATATGAAAAATGCTTTCGTTATTGGAAATGGTGAAGGAATAACACAAAACCCTGTGTTTGCTGTAATTGCAACCATGTAAAAATGTACATCCTTGTTTAAAAAAAAAGGATTATGCAAAATGAAGATAACTATGTTAGGGTGCTCAAAATAGAAATGATTTTTGTAAAGTTCAGCATTTAATAATGCCGTCATTTTTCCAATCCTAGTCTCTGGAGAAAGCTTTGGCAATATCTCTTGGAGTCTTAGAAGATGATACCTAGCAAGCAGAACCAGGTTACTTTGGGTAAAAGCTGAAGAATATGAATTGTGGGCTGAGCTACAAATAACATTGTCATAGCAACCTCCAAAGATTTCATAGAAAAGGCATGACTTGGATTTCTCTTTTTTTTTTTTTTTTTAAGGAAAATGACTAACAAGATCCCTTTTAAAACAGTTCCGATATAGTGCGGGATAAGATACAATAAGTTTGATAAAGAGTTTTGTTGAGAAATTGGGATAAACTGGCATAACCTTGAGATCAGAAGTGAGACACCCTAGTGTAGCCTTAGCACATTATTTTGTGTGTGTATTGATTAGTTTTCAGTGACATAACACTTATGTGATGCCAATCTGCCTTCCCTGCAGATAATATTTATTTAATAATAAAATATTAAGAACAATATAATAATTCTATAATGATAATAATGGTTATTATTAGTAAAAAAGTTCAATTCTCCTTGTTAAGAGACATTTAATATATTTCTCTGATTCTTTATAAAGGCTTGATTATCTGTTCTCAGGGTTCTTCTGTGATACTATATATAACCTCCTGGAAACAGAGGACTGTGGAAATACTGATAGTATCAACGGAAATCATTGTAACTTCTTTGGAAAGGGCGTATTCCATCAGTCTCATTGCCTCATTTGTTAAGCTGAATCGCCATCCTCAGTGACAGATCTTTTCAGTGTCCAAACTTCCTGCAAGGATTTATGTATTAACCCCATTCTGTTTGAGTTTAGATCAGGGGTGTCCCTTAGGTTATTTTATGAACCCAGGTTTCCTGTAGTTTGCAAAAGCTGGCCCAGCCCACTGGCAGAAAATCTGCTTCTGATAGCATAGTCCTGTGGTAACAACTTTGGTATCTTGCACAGATAAGCAACCTTGATATAGGTCCATGTAGTTAAGGAGGAAGACATTGTCAGTAATTACTTTTACGGGGGAAATTCTAGTTAGCAATTTTTTTCCAGTTCGAGGTAAACATGTAAATCTGGGCTTATCATAAATAGCAATATATCCAAAGTATCATTCTCAGACTACACACAAATTTTTGACTCTAGCTTTCTGTGTAACGTTAGAAAAACAAACAAACAAAAAAGCATAGTCAGATCACCTGTTACCTCAAAATAAGGAGCTGTGTGGCAGCATCAGGAAGCATAATGAGTGAAGCCAGAATTAACAAGCAGCAGGGCTGAGTGTGGAACCCCTGCAGTTCAGGCCTGACCATTGAAACTGGCACCTGATTGCCCTTACAAGTACTACCTGTTCACTCAGTTCTTGAAACAATCAAATATATACCGTAAATATCATGGTTCTGCTAACACCTTTTGTGTGTTTTCTGAAGCCACTGGTAGAACTAACCTTTTTAACCATCTGCTGAGGACAGAAGTCACGTTATAAGTCAAGTGGAACTTTGAGTTCTATTTCCATTTCTAAACATTTGACCACGAAATTAAACCTCAGATTCTTAAAGAAGAATTCAGTCTTCTGGGTAAGTGGGATCTGTCCACTCGTTCATTCAACAGTTACTGAGCTGCTGCTTCCTGTAGAATGTACAAGTGGGTTAAAAGATGTTTGAGGAGATTACTGTCTCGTTAGCCATCCAACTAATGATCACTCATGCTGAAGTTTTGAATCAGAAAAAAAAAGAGTTGAACCAATATTTGTTAAATTTTGCACACAAATAGCCCTAGGGAGCACAGAAGGGAAGATTTTTTCCATTGAAAAAATGTATGACTTTTCTGAATAAATTAATATGTATCTTAATCATCTATGTTTCAAATGAGGAAAAGATTAATTTAACAGAATCATTCTGTAAAACCCCTACTGCTTTGAATCCTATGAGAACTTGTTGCTAATTTGAGGCTTTCAAATTTAAAGTCATAAGATAAGTTGAGCAGTCAATAACCTTGAAATTTAGGAAAGTGACTGACATGGACTAGCCAGAACGTTTTTTGCAGTAATTTGATTTATAACTCTGCCCTAATCACTCTTAAAAATCAGCTAGACAGTAAAAAGTTCTCTACCTTCAAACCTCTTGATGCAGTTTTGCAGATTAATCTGAATGGGTTGAAAATTTGATGAAAGGATGGAGAGCATCTAAATTTAGTTTTTCTGGATAGCCACACGCAAAAGAATGAGACTAGACCACTATCTTATACCATACATAGATATCAACTCAAAATGGATTAGAGACTCCAATGTAAGATCTGAAACAATAAAACTCCTAGAAGAAAACATAGGCAGTATTCGCTTTGACTTTGGTTTTAGCAATATCTTTCTGCATATGCCTCCTCAGGCAAGGAGACAAAAGCGTAACTAAACAAATGGGACTATTATCAAACTAAAAAGCTTCTGTACAACAAAGGAAACATCAACAAAATGAAAACCTACCAAATGGAGCAGATATTTGCAAATCATGTATCTAATATCCAAAATAGATAAAGAATTCAAGCAACTCAACAACAAAAAAGCTAACAATCCAATTAAAAAACGAGCAGAGAAACTGAATAGATATTTTTCCAAAGAAGGTATATAGATGGCCAACAAGCATGTGAAAAATGTTCAACATCACTAATTATCAGGGAAATGTAAATCAAAACCACAGGGAGATATCACTTCACACCCATTAGAATGGCTATTATCAAAAAGACAAGAAATAAGTGCTGGAGAGGAAGTGAAGAAAAGGGAACCCTTGTGCACTTTTGGTGGGAATGTAAATTAGTGCAGCCACTATGGTAAATCACATGGAGATTCCTCAAAAAGTTAAGACTAGAACTATCATATGATGTAGCTATTCCACTTGTGGGTGTTTATCCAAGGAATACAAAAACACTAATCTGAAAAGATATATGCACCCCTGTGTTGATCACAGCATTATTTAGAATAGACAAGATGTGGAGACAACCTAAGTGTTCACTGATGGATGAATGGATAAAGAAGATACACACACACTTACAATGGAATAATAGCCATAAAAAGATGAAATCTTGGCATTTGGGACAACATGGATGGACCTTGTGGGTATTATGTTAAGTGAAATAAACCAGATGGAGAAAGACCAATACCATATGATTTAACTCATATGTGGCATATAAAAACAAGCAAAACAAAATGAATGAAGAAACCAAACTGAAACAAATAGATACAGAGAACAGAGTAGTGGTTAGCAGAGGAGAAGGGGGTGGAGGGAGGGCAAGATGGGTAAAGGGGGTCAACAATATGATGACAGTTGACAACTAACCTTTTGGTGGTGAGCACACTGTAGTTTATATAAATGTCAAAATATAATATTATACACATGAACCTTATGTGTTATAAACCCATGAAACTATAAATAAATAAAAATTTAATAAATAAATTTACTTTCATTAACTTATGAAACAGCAACATACTTTGCCCAATTTACTTAGCTTCAGAATTTTCATTTGTACAGTTTGAACCAGAAGAAGTACCTTTTTATTGGTTTATTTTTTTTTCTAAAATTCTAAGACTAAATTGTTATTACAATGTCTTCACAAAATTATTAATAGAATGCCTTCATAATTATCTCACGTAAATATTTAGATAAATAGCTATGTAATAGCTGAATTTTCTCAAACTGTTAAAATATTATTTCTAAAGGTATATTTCAGGTTAAGAAGGATTAAGCTGCAGAGATATAATGTTTGATGATATTTCTCAAGTGATAAGAACTTACTATCAGAAGCATGTAATGTATTAGTACCCTCATTATGGAGTTCAGATTCTCTCTTCAGCAGAAAATGCTCAGGGCATATGTGAGTGATGATAATTTTTTTTTCTATGCCTATATTCCTATAGCATTTCTTATCATGATGTCATTGTGTAACTGCATTTAAAGTGGGCTCTCAACTGACAAAGGACTAATCTCCAAAATTTATAAACAGCTCATGCAGCTCAATAGCAAAAAAAGAAACAACCCAATCCAAAAATGGGCAGAAGACTTAAATAGGCATTTCTCCAAAGAAGATATACAGACTGCCAACAAACACATGAAAGAATGCTCAACATCATTAATCATTAGAGAAATGCAAATCAAAACTACAGTGAGATATCATCTCACACCAGTCAGAATGGCCATCATCAAGAAATCTAGAAACAATAAATGCTGGAGAGGGTGTGGAGAAAAGGGAACACTCTTGCACTGCTGGTGGGAATGTGAATTGGTACAGCCACTATGGAGAACAGTATGGAGGTTCCTTAAAAAACTAAAAATAGAACTACCATATGAGCCAGCAATCCCACTACTAGGCATATACCCTGAGAAAACCATAATTCAAAAAGAGACATGTACCAAAATGTTCATTGCAGCTCTATTCACAATAGCCCGGAGCTGGAAACAACCTAAGTGTCCATCATCGGATGAATGGATAAAGAAGATGTGGCACATATATACAATGGAATATTACTCAGCCATAAAAAGAAATGAAACTGAGCTATTTGTAATGAGGTGGATAGACCTAGAGTCTGTCATACAGAGTGAAGTAAGTCAGAAAGAGAAAGACAAATACCATATACTAACACATATATACGGAATTTAAAAAAAAATGTCATGAAGAACCTAGGGGTAAAACGGGAATAAAGACACAGACCTACTTGAGAATGGACTTGAGGATATGGGGAGGGGGAAGGCTAAGCTGTGACAAAGCGAAAGAGAGGCATGGACATATATACACTACCAAACGTAAGGTAGATAGATAGTGGGAAGCAGCCGCAGAGCACAGGGAGATCAGCTCGGTGCTTTGTGACCGCCCGGAGGGGTGGGATGGGGAGGGTGGGAGGGAGGGAGATGCATGAGGGAAGGGATGTGGGAACAGATGTATATGTATGACTGATTCACTTTGTTATAAAGCAGAAACTAATAAAAAAAAATAAAAACAAAAAAAATAAAGTGGACTCTTAGGGACTTCCCTGGTGGTGCAGTGGTTAAGAATCCACCTGTTGGGACTTCCCTGGTGGCGCAGTGGTTGAGAGTCCGCCTGCCGATGCAGGGGACACGGGTTCGTGCCCCGGTCCGGGAAGATCCCACATGCCGGGGAGCGGCTGGGCCCGTGAGCCATGGCTGCTGAGCCTGCGTGTCCGGAGCCTGTGCTCCACAACGGGAGAGGCCACAGCAGTGAGAGGCCCGCGTACAGCAAAAAAAAAAAAAAAAAAGAATCCACCTGTCAATGCGGGGGACACAGGTTCGAGCCCTTGTCCGGGAGGATCCCACATGCCGCGGAGCAACTAAGCCCATGCACCACAACTACTGAGCCCGTGTGCCACAACTACTGAAGCCCACGTGCCTAGAGCCCATGCTCTGCAACAAGAGAAGGCACCGCAATGAGAAGCCCGCGCACCACAACGAACAGTAGCCCCCACTCCCCGCAACTAGAGAAAGTCCACATGCAGCAACGAAGACCCAACACAGCCAAAAATAAATAAATTTAAAAAGATGATTCTTTTTTTTTTTTTTTTTTTTTTTTTTTTTGCTGTACGCGGGCCTCTCACTGCTGTGGCCTCTCCCGTTGCGGAGCACAGGCTCCGGACGCACAGGCTCAGCGGCCATGGCTCACGGGCCCAGCCGCTCCGCGGCATATGGGATCCTCCCAGACCGGGGCACGAACCCGTATCCCCTGCATCGGCAGGCGGACTCTCAACCACTGCGCCACCAGGGAGGCCCAAAAGATGATTCTTTAATAAATCAATCAATCAATAAATAAAGTGTGCTCTTAAGCATTTGCCAATTAAAGAAACTCAGCATAAAGACCCAAAGACCCCATCTGAGTTTGCTAAGTGATGCAGTGTTAATAAAACTGTGGCTCATTGGAATCTAGTGTGTTACAGGATTTTTTGCACACTTAGCTCTTCAACTGATTTGGTTTGGATTCTAGTCAAATTACTTGGTACCTTGGTTAAGTGGGCTTGTGAAAAATACCTGATATATATGACCACTTTCTATGGAGCTAATAGCTATGTGTTTGCTAAGTATTTTGTGAGAAGAAAAGATCAGAGAGCAAAGAAAGCTGGATTTCCTTAAAAGCACTGAACTGTAACATGTATGTAAAGACTGGGTAATTACTGGGCAGAAACAGGCCTGCCAGTAAAAGCCAAATATATGCAGCTCCCTTCTTTTGCTGAAAATCTGTCCTAGTTTCATGTTAAATTATATATTAAAAGAATACTGCATTTTTCTATAATGATGTCTTTATAATATAGAGGGTGTTTCTGACCAAAGACTCTACATCCACAATATATGATAAAAGCAAAGGTATAATGATAAAATATCATACTCAACTCATTTAAGTAGTAAAGTATATTCTAAACCTCATAATGGACAAATACAGTCACTGTGAGGTGGTTCTATAAGTCTCTTAATATATTTTAAAAAGGTATATATCATGTTCAAACCAATTTCTACTATATCTTAAATTATAACTATATAAAATGAACCCATTAACTTTAATGACCACTTATTTACACTAATATAAGTCTGTTCCCCAACAAGAAAGATGTACATATGTATATGGGTGTTTGTATGAGTTAGATAACTGGCATCTTTTAAAAAACTGTTCAAGAAAGTATGAAGTAATGAATTTTCATGTAGCATGAGGAGGTAATCAAAATCATTCTCCCATATTTCCTTAATTCTAAGGTGCCATATGTTGTATATGTCCTTAAGTTAGTGAAACTTTTTTTGGAAAGAAAAAGCAAGTACACCCAATGCGCACATTAGAAGGAAAATTCTGGCTTTATAAATTTTATAATGAAAAAAAGAAAATGGAGTACATGTTTTTATTTACCTTAGAATTAAATTTGAATTTAAGCTTAATTTCTACAGTAACCTTTATAAATTTTTATTATGCAGTCTTTCTTGATGATAATTTGTAATTTGCTATGATTGATTTAGAATTTCCAAATTTCCATCCATTTTTAGAATTCAAAATTTTGTCTAAAACCATCAATTATTGGAAATCCTCTCAATGTAGACTGTGCATGAGGCCAGTACCTGAGCTGATCCTCTAGGGAGCTTCATGGAGAGTATAATAAGGGGAGCCCTTGTTGAGTAATTTATAGTTGATTAACATCATCATGAATTGCTCCCAACTTTATTCATGATTCTGAACACTTGAGATAATTGAAATACCAAAAGAACGAGTATAAAGCTATTAGGACGAGTGGATACTTGAGCCTACTCACAGTCTCTTTGAGACAGAGGCTCATTTTGTGCATAAGTGTAAAGAAACATATTTTTGGAAAAATAATTCTAGTTCCAGTTAGAAGATGGTGAACTCAGAGATTTCATTTATCACTGCTCAAAGTGTTTAGAGCCATTGAAAACATTTCCCCCTAGACATTGACATGATGGACTTATTTTAATCAGCAATTACAAAAGTTGACTAAGTGCCAGGCATCAGTGAGTAGATTATTGGGCAAAAATCAGTTTTTCCCCCTTGTACAAAACCTGGATGCATCCTGTCCAAGGACAGACTTAAACAGGCAAGGGAAAGTTTATTGAAAACGATTGCAATTGGAGAGAGAGATTGGACTAAACTCTGCTGAAACAAAAGGTGGGACAGTTTATCAATTCTGGAGTGAGCTAGTGGACTGGTAC
Source organism: Mesoplodon mirus (assembly GCF_964341445.2). NCBI lineage: Eukaryota > Metazoa > Chordata > Mammalia > Artiodactyla > Ziphiidae > Mesoplodon > Mesoplodon mirus. The sequence continues at coordinate 96,885 of NW_028295098.1, read as the reverse complement.
TGGAGGACATTAGGAGGAGACTGGTTAATGTGATTAGGCCATCTGTGTTTGCTAATCAGCACTTATTGAAGTTAGACTCTTGCCCTCCCACAGAGAATGCGGTGCTATCTTTCTTGATGATTACATTTCGAAAAATGGCTCCCATGTCCGTGAGGAAGACATTCCTGGGTTGTAAATCTGGCAAGATTACTAGAAGAAGATTTACGTGTCAAAGGGGTGAAAAAAGAATTTGCATGTTTTTTAGAGTAAATGTTCTAAATAAGGGGAGGTCAAGGGCCTCTAAGTCAGGAAGAAACTTGTCTAAAGTTTTATTAAGCTGAAAGGAATGTGAAGGCTGTCTTGGTCAATCTAAACCTTGAACACAGGTAAAGATGTTTGCCAACTCTAGAGAAAAGCCTACAAGTACGGCAAGCTCCTTTACCTTTAATCTCCCATCCTCCCTAATCTGATTTAGATATTTCCCTTGTGTTGTCACAGGCTTACCAATATCACAGAATTTATCAGGTGAAATTGCAATTTTTTGTCTGTTTACTACTCTTGACACTAGACTGTAAGGTACCTGAGAACAGGGATCCTGTTTACATTTGTAACCACAGGACCTACTGTAATTCCCCTTACCTCAATTAATGCCTGCTAAAATAAACTGAATTCTAAAAAATTAACAGAAAAGTAGCTGAGATAGGAAATAAGAATGTGGGGATTACAAAAAAATTAAGAGCCTTTAGTTTAGTAAAATGAAGATGGTAAGGGAATATGATCAGAAGCCATATATTCCTAGAAGGTATGAAATTTTCTAGTAAATCCTAGAAAACTAGAAGTTGGCCACACCCAGTGGAGATAGGAAAGAGGGCTCACATTTAATGTACACTATATGGCAGACACTATGTTAGCATATCAAATTTAATCCTTTATCTGTGAAGAAAGCACTGCAAACCCTATTTTATAAGTAAGAAAACTGATACCTGGAGTGGCCATATACCACCTACAGAACAGTGAACCAAGATTTAAACACTCACCTTTATGGCCCCAAAGCTGTTAAATTTGGCTGCCTTAAACATAAATTATAATAGTTTAAGTTTAGGAGAGAAAAATGATCAATAGTTTTAACTTTGCATATGAGATGATATCCCTAAGAAGGGATCACCCTCAAAATATAAATAGAATCAATAAGTATCAGATGTGTCTTTAAATACTAGAGACAAGCAAGGTTGTAAAGAAAACTGGTGATGTTTGGGGGTACCTTGCAAAACTTTTGAAGGTGGTGTCACCACAAGGAGACTCTGTCTCTTGGTAGCACCATCAGCTCTGCTTCTGGATTGGATGGATTTTGAGATGACATTAGAAGTGCTCTTCTCTTAGAGTTAGGACGTTCTCGGATTCTTTAGTAATGAAATACCTTTGATTCTTTGCTTTATCACCAAAAAAGATGGTTTAAAGGAACAACCTTTTTGTTTTTCCAGATACACACTGGGAATGCTATTTACTAACTCTCACTACATGCTAGAGATATGATGGTAGTCCCCTTATATATCGCAGTATACCGTACAGAAAATATTAAGGCTACTGGCATCAGTCCCATATGGTTAAATAAGCTATTTAAAGGAGGATATTCCTGAACTGGAGAGGGATGTCTGGGACAAGAGCAAGAAGGATGAGGATTTAATCAACAGTTTAGTTTTCTCTGGAGGCCTGATAAAATTCAAATACCCATGTCTCGCTTACATGGGACTTATTTTTCAACATAATATGGCTTGACAATTTTTCTTAAGAATTTGGGATGAGAAGGAAAAACATAATAATTTAATCGAGTCAATAAAAGGAATATTGATGTTCCTCATATTTCTTTGAAGTCCTTTGGTAAATTTCTTGACTTGTCATCTGACTGACTTTTACCCTTTTCTAGAAAAAAAGCATACTGGGAGGAAGTAAGACCTAGTGCTTTTTAGTGTACTCTTGGCATTCTTCCAACTCTCCTGGAAAACATCATTCTGTCACTTATATTCCTGTCGAACTGTAAGTTGAAATGAAGAACCCTCTTACCCAGCCTCTTACACAAAAGTATCATGATATTCTTTAAAAGACCCTATCCAAACAGACACATTTTAAATAATTATTAGTTCATCATCATGACCCAACAAGACTGCAAGGTTGCTTAGCAACAGAATCAGGCACTCTTAACAGGAACATGCATGGGAACAATGGTGAAAAGTGATGGAGATCTTACAAAGGCAAATTCTTTGAATTAAATCTTTGTGAAAAGACATCACGGGGAAAATGAGTTTTTTAACCTAAGAATTGTTTCCTGAGATTGATACATTATTTCATAGATAAACATCAACCACTTTCCATAGAATAGATAGAACAATGGAACTTTTAGTCTTTACATAATTTAGGGCACTTACAAAACATTATTTATCAGTGTTAGCTTGAAAATGAATAATATTTCTGTGTTGTCCCATTATCTTTAAAACTGTATAGATACATAAAGAAAGGAAGTTACTTACAAAAATAAATACTGCAAATGTATTTGATTAATGGCGTTCTATTTTTATGTCATACATAGACTATAAAAAATTGTATTCTTTTAAATTTGAACAAGATATAAGTATATATATATATATATATATATATATATATATATATATATATATATACATACATACACACAAACATGCATTATCTATCTAATTCCCATTTCCAGTGGAAAAAGAAAAGAAAAGAAAAGAAAAGAAAAAGCCTGCAAAGCATTGTCTCTTTGGGACTCCTAGATTGACTAATTTTTGACTAGTTTGACTGAATGGGCTGATTTTATACTACAATACCTGTAAAGGCACTAACTTGCTTCTATTAGCAAATGGAAGAAAATCCAGTACATATGGGCTCTGTTGATGCAATATGTAAACACCCAGCAAGTTCAAAGAGTAAGCTCAACATCCTGGCAGAAGACCTCAACTTTGACCCTAGTCCCATCTCTGGCTTGGACAATTGACTTAACCACCATAGACCTCATATTCCTCATCTATAAAAGGAGGCCTCCAAGATTATTTTCAGCTCTAAAATTCCTAAAGTTCATGTCCGTCAACTCTAAGTAGCATCATTCTTTTTTCTCACAGAAGAATTGTTTGTTTTACTGCATTGGTTATTTGACTACTGTCTTTATGTAAATACTAGAAGTAGCAGGCTTGTTCACCAATACATTCAGGTATCAGGCAGAAAATTTTCAATACTGGGTTTTTGTTTGTTTCTTTCTTCATGGCTGATTGCATGTTGCAGAGCTGATTTTTAGTTTCTGGAAGTTAAAAACATGCAGGTGTAGATATAATATGCTGCAGCCATTTATATCACCAGCCATAATGTTTTAAAACAACTGGCTTTTTTGCATAGTCTTTAGAAGAGGGTTAGATGAGCACTTCTGTTTTCCTTTTCTTGAGAAGTTTTATAAAAACACCAAAAGGTCATCTTTAAAATGTCAGACAAGATTAACAACAAAATCTTGGAAGACAGCCAGTCCACCAAGGAAACAAACCCAAAGGACTCTTTACAGATGCAAATCTTAAATAAGCAACAGAACCTGAGAGTGGGGTGAGGGCAGGGGAGAGAAATACTTTGTAGCAAAGAAATGCATTCAAGAGATGCCTCGTGGCATTGAACTGATGGAAAGGAGTAGCAGTAAACAAACCTGGCCCCCAGCAATTGCTAAAGGGCACATTCATTAGGAAGTTGGAAGCAAGAAGTCTAAGATCATGAGTCAGAGAAGCAGAATCATGAGCCACACCCACACTGGGTTCTATATGTTATTGTTAAAACAAAGAGAAGTTGATGTAAATATTTTAATTGCAAGGAATTGAAAAAGTGGTTATTAATCCCACTAGTTGATGCCAGGCCAGGTTTCTGATTATACAACTGAGGATGTAGCTCTATAGTCCTGACAGCTGGGTAGTAGAGAAGATGCAGTTTTCTTCCCACAAAAATACCACTTCTCCTACTAACAATTCTAAAGGGAGAGAAAGCCTTTAACAGAGAACACATTAAAGGAGAGTCACAGTTATTTAAAACCAGAAACTTAAATAGTGATGGAAGAAGCAAGTAGGTTTAGGAAGAGAGCAAGCTACAGAAATTGATGAAAGCTTTGCACTTTTAGTTGAAATTTTAAAAATTATAAACAGAAATGGAGAATTCTCTGCCATTTGTATTTTATCCAGTATTCAACTAAGTGGCCTATTAGTTTAGTAGGATGAAAAGTATCTTGCTGACAAATGTGGAAACTAATACTGAAACAAAACTATAAGGCAGAGACATATTTTTGTAGCAAAGGATTTCACCAGCTTTGTCAGGGTTGACACAAGAATCATATTATAGGGGCTTCCCTGGTGGCGCAGTGGTTGAGAGTCCGCCTGCCGATGCAGGGGACACGGGTTCGAGCCCTGGTCCGGGAAGATCCCGCATGCCGCGGAGCAACTAAGCCCGTGCGCCACAACTGCTGAGCCTGCGCTCTAGAGCCCGCGAGCCACAACTACTGAGCCCACGTGCCACAACTGCTGAAGCCCGTGTGCCTAGAGCCCGTGCTCCGCAACAGGAGAAGCCACCGCAATGAGAGGCCCGCGCACCGCAACGAAGAGTAGCCCTTGCTTGCTACAACTAGAGGAAGCCCGCATGCAGCAACGAAGACCCAACACAGCCAAAAATAAATAAATAAAATAAATTAAAAAAAAATCATATTATAGTTATACTTAATATAAATGTTAGATTATGTAATACATACATGTATATTCAGTAGAAATAGTCAATAAATTGTACATAATGTACTACAGTAGTAAATGTTAGGTTCTTTTCAATGAATACTTTGTAGTGTTTTTGCGATCTTTATAAAGAACCTGGTTTTTAAATAAATACTATTTCCAATTTGGGGAATGAGAAGTTTAAAATAAGATGAACCAGATTTCTACAATCCATTTTCTGATGCTCAAAGTGGGCAGACTACAAAATGGAGCATGGCTGAGGCCATGTGGTCATCTGTGTGTTCCTTGCACTGTTTGAATTTTATTATACATCCGTAATATGCAGGGGCACAAATCACTCATAGGTTATGCTTTTTAGGCAAACTTTTACACACGAATAACAACTAATTAGAATAGACCTTAGCAAAACCGTGATGTTTGCTTGTTTCATCAAGCTCCACTTTCTGAGTTTCCCCTGTGAGTCTATTTATTGCTCTGTCTTCTCTATTCCCTAATACCCTCTGCAGAACACTTATGCCCTCAAGTTCTCTTCCCTCTTGCACATCATCAAAACTTGCTTTTGGATCATTCAGGCTGAGGTAAAAATGACTACGATCTTAAAGCACAACCAGTATTTGAATTTTAATGGGAAAAAAAGATTTAAGCTAAAGGGATGAGATTCCGAGATAAAAGGATGAGAGTTGAGTGCCAACCATCAGTTAGTAGATGAGAAGACATTTTTAGGCATCAAAGCTTTTCTGCGGGCTTCCCTGGTGGTGCAGTGGTTGAGAGTCCGCCTGCCGATGCAGGGAACATGGGTTCATGCCCTGGTCTGGGAAGATCCCACATGCCGCGGAGCGGCTGGTCCCGTGAGCCATGGCCACTGAGCCTGCACGTCCGGAGCCTGTGCTCTGCAACAGGAGAGGCCACAACAGTGAGAGACCCGCATACCACACACACACACACACACAAAATGCCCAGATAAAACATTTCATTTTCCCATTAGAGAAATGCAAATTAAAACTACAATGAGGTATCACCTCACATTAGTCAGAATGGTCATCATCACAAAATGTACAAACAATAAATACTGGAGAGGGTGTGGAGAAAAGGGATCCCTCTTGCACTGTTGGTGGGAATGTAAATTGATACAGCCACTATGGAGAACAGTATGGAGGTTCCTAAAAAACTAAAAATAGAACTACTATATTACCCAACAATCCCACTATTGGGCATATACCCAGAGAAAACCATAATTCAAAAGGATGCATGCACCCCAATGTTCACTGCAGCACTACTTACAATAGCCAGGACACGGAAGCAAACTAAGTGTCCATCAACAGAGGAATGGATAAAGAAGAAGTGGTACATATATACAATAGAATATTACTCAGCCGTAAAGTGGAACGAAAACGGGTCATTTGTAGAGACGTGGATGGACCTAGAGTGTGTCATACAGAGTGAAGTAAGTCAGAAAGAGAAAAACAAATATTGTATACTAACACATGTATGTAGAATCTAAAAAAATGATATAGATGATCTTATTTGCAAAGGAGAAATAGAAACACAGACATAGAGAAAAAATATATGGATACCAAGGGAGAAGCAGGGAGTGAGACGAATTGGGAGATTGGGATTGACATACATATACTATTGATACTATGTATAAAATAGATAACTAATGAGAACCTACTGTATAGCACAGGGAACTCTACTCAGTTCTCTGTGGTGACCTAAATGGGAAGGAAATCCAAAATAGAGGGGATATATGTATAGGTATAGCTGATTCACTTTGCTGTACACCTGAAACTAACACAAGAGTGTAAAGCAACTATATTCCAATAAATTTTTTTTAATTAAAAATAGAAAAATATGGGGAAAAAATCAGGGATTTAGGGGGAAAAATTTAAAGAATCATTACCATATGAAAAAGTGATTAGTGTCACTAATGATAAGGAACGTACCAATTGAAAGCACAGAGAGATCTCACTAAGAGATGGCAGGGAAGTAGCGCAACTGTTACACACATTAGTGTTCTGTTGGGTGAATATGGTGATCCAAGAGATTAAGAAAATATTTATTTTTAAATGGGGGAAAGCAGAGCCTTTTTTATTTTATTTATTTATTTATTTATGTATTTATTGCGGTACGCGGGCCTCTCACTGTTGTGGCCTCTCCCGTTGCGGAGCACAGGCTCCGGACGTGCAGGCTCAGCGGCCATGGCTCACGGGCCCAGCCGCGCCGCGGCACGCGGGATCTTCCCGGACCAGGGCATGAACCCGTGTCCCCTGCATCGGCAGGCGGACTCTCAACCACTGAGCCACCAGGGAAGCCCCAAGAAAATAATTTGGCACAATCGAATTTTTAAAAACTGAAAATATCACACTATGATGCAGACATTGTTATTAGTTGTTTGCCTAACTGTTCTTGCATATTTAACACTAGGAGATATGTCAAAAAAAACAGAAAAATAACCCATAAATTCTCTCAATTTATTTGGTAAAGCTTAAATTCATAGCAAACAAATTTTAAATGCAAAACTGAAGATAGTGGTTACCTCTGAGGGGATCAGAAGAGAGGAAAGGTCACCAGAGTCATGCAAGTGATATCAAGGTAAGAGTCATGTTCAGTTCTTAGACTGAATGGTGAGTCTTTGAAAAGATAATCTGGAAAATTAGAAGTCACTGCCTCTACTCTCAAGGTCAGAAAATACGTAAGAGACCCAGAGAGATTTTTTTTACCACACGTGGTTGCAATTTTATAGATAATAAAAAATGAAATCTCATTGTTGCCATTAAATCAATGTTATTTTTTTAATTTGAAGAAAAATGAGGTTATATAAATTTTTACAGTGGTGAACCCTGTAAAACTGCTCCTTTGAACATTACAGTGGTAATTTCAAGTCTTTAAAACACAAGTTTGAAGAGATAGGAAAATCCATTACATGCTCTTTCATACTTTCATGTAAATTAATATGAAAACAGCTTTATTAAGTTGTTTATATAATAAAATGCACATATTATAGTATGCAATTTGATGAGTTTTGATGTATGTATAAAACCATGAAACTATCACCACAATCAAAATAATAAACAGGTCTGTTGACAAAAAAGTTTCCTCGTGGTCTTTTTAATGTATTCTTTCCAACTCTACCTACCCCTCTAATCCCGGGCAACAACTAATCTGTTGTCACCATGCAATAATTTGCATTTTTGTAGAACTTCGTATATGTTCAATTCCACCATATATACCCTTTTTGTCTGTCTGCTTTCTGTCAGCATATGTGAGATCTATTCATGTTGTGTATGTCAATAATTCATTCCTTTTTGTCATTTTATTACTTTTTATGAATATAGTACAGTTTATTTACCCCTTTGCTTATTGTTCATTAAGCTTTTTTTGACCATATTTAGTTTGTCTTTAATTACATCCGATTTATTTTCATCTTGGACATTGTAATTTTCATCTCTAGAAATTTGAAAGTCTGTTTTGCATTACTTTTTATCTTCTTTGTTTCTACTTCCTTTTGGACATAGGCAGTACAGGTATAATAATTGTTTTAATATCAGTGCTTACTACTTCTAACACTTCCTTGGTAACTTTTCATTGGTTTTCTAACACTGTGAATTTTACATAGTGAGTGTTAGATATATTTATTTCTATAAACATTCTTATGCTTAATTTTGAGATTTATTAAAATTCCTTAGGAATGTTTTGATCCTCTGGATCTGGTTTATAAGATTTGTTATTTGGAACTTTTGCAGTTTTGTTGTAGGCTAATTTTTTCCCACTACTGAGGCAAAACCCTTCTGTGTACAGCACCCTGTAAACTTTGAGGTTTTCCAGTCGGGAAGGTGGGGTGAGAACATGCACTATGACTGCCTTTGTGTGAATGCCATGCCTTGTTACACCCAATCCTTGAGGTGGTTTTCCCTAACCTCAGACACATGCCCTGATCAGCACTTAGCCAAATGCTGGAGGGGAGCACTCTGCTGCCATCTGGAATTCTCTCTCTGTGCAGCCCTGTCACTGTTCCTCTGACCTACGAATTCTAGTCTTGGTTTCTCTGAACTCTCAGCTCTCTCTCCTCAACTCATTCCTCAGTCCCCATCTGCACTCAAGATCTGTCTGAAATCAGAAGGACTGACACCAACATGCACTGCAATGCGTTATCTTATGTAAAATTGGGTTTAAAACAATAATTTACAATTAAGGATGCTTATAATACTAGTGATAAGTTTCTTACAGTAGTAACAATTACACACAGTAGGTAATATGTTCAAAGGGCAATTTTCATCTAATAGTCACGTTATTTCAAATCATTTTTGGAGTCATTCCAAACATGTTAAATACTATCTCAAATGTAGTAAGTTTTCTTTCTATATAGGACAAGTAATAACTGTCTTATACATATGTATATATCAGACAAATATGAATTGATCTTTTTTCTAGGGTATACTCATATATTACATAAGTTTAACTATACAATAATTGTTCTTTACTAATTTCCCCCTTTTCAATAAGAAAATGTTATATTTCCTTACATATATTTTTATATATTTTATATATACTACAAATATGTATTTATATATAGTCTTATGATGTATATGTGTATATATACATAGACTAGAAACATATATATATATACATAAAATGCATATACATACACACATAGACTAGAAACAATTAATTGCATCAATTGATAAAACACTAAACTCAGGAAAATCTAACGCTTCTCTAACAGTGCTCTGTACCTCCTCTCTCTCTCAGCATACAAATTAGGCAATTTTATATTAAGTCAACTTCTAGAACAAAGCATTCATCGCTTAGCCAGAGGAAATATTTTTGGCACAAACTTCCTTTCACTTCTACAGATGGTTCCATATTGAAACTGTTCTTTTGTTCCAATCTCAAACACTATATTAAACAAACTTGTAACATGTTTAAGATACCTTATTATTTGATAGTTTGTGTTGGGGCCACTCAAAGTATATTTGTAGTCATGAAAGACACTGAGACGCTTGACCCAAGGGTTAAAAATTTCCAGAATCTCTAGTGACAGGATGAGATAGCATTTACTGAAAAGCTACCCTGCTGCAGCCTACCACTTCATTTACACATCACAATAGCTCTGAAAAGTAAACAGGATTTTCCCAGTTAGAGATGAAGAACTGTAAATTAAAAGTCAAGGAGTCTACCTTTGGTAAGCGATGAACGAAGAGCCTTGCTGAGATTTTAATCCAGCTGTATTTTGGAGCAACATGGATGGACCTAGAGGTTGTCATACTCAGTGAAGCCAGACAGAGAAAGACAAGTATAAGATATTGCTTATATGTGGAATCAAAAAAAAGAAGATACAAATGAACTTATATATGAAACAGAAACAGACCCACAGACATGGAAAACAAACTTATGGTTACCAAAGGGGAAAGAGGGAGGGAATAAATTAGGAGTTGGGGATTAAAATATACACACCACCATATATAAATTATACAACTAACAAGGCCCTACTATATACCACAGAGAACTATACTCAATCATTTTTAATAACTTATAAGGGAAAAGAATCTGAAAAAAATTAGGTATATATGTATGTATAACTGAATCACTTTGCTGTATACCTAAAACTAATACAACATTGTAAATCAACTATACTTCAATAAAAATTAATTAATTAATTAAAAAATAAACCAAAAAGCTCTAAATGGCATACAGGTAATTTGACTCAAGGTAGAGTGAGCAATAACTGAAGTATCAAATTTATATAACTCCACTACATAAGCCTCTTCGAATGATCTCTGCTCCCTATCAGCTCTGTGTTCCTACCTCTATCTTTAGTCTCAGGCCTAGGTCTAATGTCAAACAGTGCACAGTATATTGGAAAGAGGGTGGATTTTGGAGTCTGAGAGTATGAAAATCTCAGTTTTATTTTTTTAATAGCCATGTGAGTGTTATGAACTTAATATTGTCCTCCTAAATTTTTTTGTTGAAGTCTTAATTCCTAATAGCTTACAATGTGACTGTATTTCTCGATAGGGCCTTTAAAGAGAAAATTAAGATTCAATGAGGTTATATGGGTGGGCCCTAATGCAATGTGACTGGTGTCCTTATAAGAAGAGGAAGAATCACTAGGGATGTATCTGCACAGAGAAAAAGCCATTAGAGAACCCAGTGAGAAGGCAGCCCTCTCCAAGCCAAGGACAGAGGGCTCAGGAGAAACCAACTTAATCTTGTACTTCAGCCTCCAGAGAAAATAAGAGTTCTGTCTTTTGAACAGCTTAGTCTGTGGTATTTTGTGATGGCAGCCCTAGCAAACTAAGACAAGACCTTAAAACATTTTACATGACCTCTTTGAATCTAAATTTCCTTAGTTATTATTATAGTTTATAATGATAATAGATTGTATTGACTAATAAGTGAAATAATCTAGAGTGCAATGATGTACATATTCATAAATCTTATTTTCTCCTGGTATGTTTTTCTTGTGACTTCCAACTCCAATAAACTACTCATTAAGCTCATTCTCAGCAGTGGTTCATGAAACAAATCTAAGGGCAGAGAAAATAGGAAGAGAAATTAATAGTCAAAAGCATCTCGAGAAAGTTCACTTGCATAAAATTCACAAAACATTATTATTATTTTTACTTTCCTCAAGTTCTGGTCATCTCATTCTTGATGAATATGTCTGTGAGAATATTATTTTTTTCTTTAAATGGAAAATTTCAAAATGGATAAACCCTTAGCATTTCTTAAATTCGGACAATATTTGAGTGAGTAAATATAAAATGAAAAATGATTTCATCTTATTGTATAAGCAATTAATGCGGCTTTTTTTGTTTGTTTCTCTTTTTTTTTTTTTTTGGTCTCACAGATTTACATACCAATTTGTTTGTGTTCCTGAATCTTCTCCTTCAAACTTTTGAGTCATATTCAATTGTGTTGTCTACTCAACAGAAGGGATCTTTCTCTGCCCCAATTTGCTTCACTCCATAGTCCCACAGACGCCTTACAGTTTTGGGGGGGTTTTTTTTGGCAAAAAGCTGATAATCATGATTAACCCCTCACTTTCTTTCACTTCCTATTTCACATCTGCTAGTTCAACCGTCAGAATATCACCACCATCCCCACCTCCACCTCTACCAATTCTAAATTCAAATCTCCCCTGAATTATTTTTATTTATTTATTTATTTTGCGGTACGCAGGCCTCTCACTGTTGTGGCCTCTCCCGTTGCGGAGCACAGGCTCCGGACGCGCAGGCTCAGCGGCCATAGCTCATGGGCCCAGCCGCACCGCAGCATGTGGGATCCCGGACCGGGGCACGAACCCGTGTCCCCTGCATCGGCAGGCGGACTCTCAACCACTGTGCCACCAGGGAAGCCCTCCCCTGAATTATTTTAATAGTGTTAGCTGTTAATTATTTTAATAGATACACAGCTGCTACTTCCCTTTCCCTCTTTCTCACCCTTTCCTTACCTTCAGTTCTTTTCAGGCCTTGAACCAGGAACTCTTCAAGGGATCAGACCACACACCTCCACTCTCCACTGGGAAGTGAGCTTTGCCTCACAAGGCAGGTCCTGTGCATGCTTTCTTTCTGTCCATCAATTTCCCCAAACCAGGTTGAATCCCCACTTGATCTCCATCTCCTAACTGAAGGAAGGGAGAAGACGGGAACTAATATTTATTATTTTCATCTGGGGATTCTAGGCTAGCTTCCTTATATATGTTAATCTTTACATACATGATATTATTATACTCATTTTACAGGCAAATGAAACTAATAAGTGCCTGGGATATTTGCATGACTATGTTAACAAGTGTTAACCTAGCCAACGAGTAGCAGTACTAGAATTCAAACCCAGATAAATCTGGGGCCAACTTCCAAGTCATTTCTACCTTGTGTTTCTTTGAAGGCATACATTAGCACTTTTTGTTGGCCACCCTGGGATCCCAGAATGACTGTTTGGGCAGGTAGCAAGAGGATATGTTTAGGAAGCAGAAAAAAACAGAATTTGTGAACCATTTCTTCAACTGTAAAATAGAAATAAAAATTCCTAACAGTTCTTTTAAATAATAAAATCAAAGAATTTAGTACTGTTTTTAGGAAAGAATAAACACACACACATGCAAATAGATACACACCTGTTATTTCTCTTCCCTCTTCCTCATTAAAAAAAATTCTAAAGTATCACTTAGGGATGGAGAGTTGTGTGTGGCCTGAACGCAGAGTTCCTGGTTCAAGGTAAATACATACACACACAGCAAATTAAGTCACTGCCAGTTGTCCTTTTGGTGACCCCTCCAACTTCACTGCCTACCACCTTACTTTGTCTTCATCCACTACATTGACTTCCTCACACTTCCAGGCACACACAATGCCCCTTGGGGCCTTTAGTTTATTGATTGATTGAATGATTTAATCTATTTATTTAGTTGTTTATTTATCTATCTATCTTAGGCCTTCTCTTTATTCACCTATCTATCTTACGCCTTCTCTTTACTTATTTACTTATTTATTTATCTATCTATCTTAGGCCTTCTCTTTATCTATCTTAGGCCTTCTATTCATTTATTTATTTATCTATCTTAGGTCTTCTCTTTATTTATTTGTCTATTTACTTATTTATTTATTTAGTTCCCGTATTTTTTTTGGCTGCGTCAGGTCCTAGTTGCAGCACGCGTGATCTTTTCGTTGTGGAGTGTGGGCTTCTCTCTAGTTGTGGCTCACGGGAACCAGGGTGCATGGGGTCTGTAGTTTGCGGCCCTCAGGCTCTCTAGTTGAAGCACGCAAGCTCAGTATTTGAGGTGCGTGGGCTTAGTTGCCCCGCAGCGTGTGGGATCTTAGCTCCCCGACCAGGGATCGAACATGTGTCCCCTGCATTGGAAGGCAGATTCTTTACCACTGGACCAGCAGGAAGGTTCAGGACCTTTGCTTTAGGTATCCGCTCTGCCTGCCAAGTTTATCCTGGAGCCTTGGCTTGTTCATTTAATTTCTTCCAATGCCTTTTCAAAGGTAGCTTTATTAGAGAAGTCACCCTACATTATTCTATTAAAATAGCTCACCACATCTCACCACAGGGACTGTTACCCTAACTTATGTTTGTCCCCCTAACTTTCATCACAATCTAACACACAACATGTTTACTTTTTTTTCCCCACAAATATCTGTCTTCTCAAAAGAATTCTTGTACCATAAGGTAAAGGGGTCTCTTTATGTTTTATTTACTTCTAGATCCCAAATGGCTAGATTAGTGCCTAGGGCCTCTTAGCTGATAAATAAATACTCGACTGGATAAACTTAATGAAATAATCAAATATTTATATTTGTTACTGTGCAAATAAAGACTTTAAAAAATAAGATCAGTAAATCTCTGGCCACTTCATCTGACAATTGTATCTTCTTCTTTTGTCTTTGTCATATTAAGGACTTTTAGTAGAAGCCTCAGCTGATTGATCATTTGCAGTAGAGGTCAAAATTGCAATTATTTAATTCCACAGATTGCCTTGGAGGGCAATGAAACAGAAAATTGATGCTGCTTGATCTTTTACACAGTTGTTCCTTTATGAAAAATAAACCTTAAAAAATGCTGTTGTGGAATATAGTAAAGTGCTCTGAATATTTACAATTGTAAGAAAATGTCCAAGAATGGTGTATATGGCAAGTATTTCTATGTTGTACACAGTTTATTAAAATTTAATAAAATACCATTTGTTATCATTTTTTTTAAATGTCCAAAAGGTTTCAAAAATTGGTAATTTTTCTTAATCTCTCTGCTTTCAATATTGTTTGCAAACTCGAGTTTTTAAATTTAGTTATGATAAATACAATATCTTTTAAGGAATCCCTTTGACTTATGGACCACACCTTATTTTTTATATTATTTCAATATTAAAAAAGAATCACTGGCCCTTTGGCTCTGATCAATTAGATAAAAAATTCTGACTCCCTTTTTTTAAATCTGTCTAATTTTTGTATGGTTTTATGATAAGGCAAGTTTTAGGGCAATATTTATCTTGAAGATATTTGAGTTGTTAAAGTTTCCACTTTTCTTAGAAATGTGTTTTCCACTACTAAGAAAGGAACACTGAGTAGTACAGGGACATTTTAGTTTATTATTCTTTTTCTTTTCTTTTTTCCAGTGGAATTTCTCAGCAGAGTTGGAAATTCCCCAGATTTATAAAACATTAATATTCAATGTATAATAAATGATTATGCTGCAAAATCCAATCACATAGGAATTGAAAAATACCCTTTCTCCGTTAAAACTTTTTTTAGGAATGGAGAGTTTATAAAGGATTATCTCTTGAATGCAGGAGAAAAATCATGCCCCACACTCCATAACCAAAAATAGCATTATCAAAGGCAAACACCATTATTCAGTGTAATGAAGATAAGGCTGAGAATTCACAGGACAAATTCTATGAAAAAGTTAAATCATTTATGGCGTTTCTATTGCAGTGGAAGAGAGCTCAGCTACATATATGTATATATATTACCATCCAATTAGATCTATCATTTGGTGGTGTCAAAGAAAATTTTGATGTGACAGAAGAACTCTTAAGCATGATGCCCATGACAAGCACGACTGTGTTCTGGGGTTTAATTAAGTCTTTTTTTTTTTTTTTTTTTTTGGCACACTGCATGGCTTGTGGGATCTTAGTTCCCCAACCAGGGATTGAACGCAGGTCCTCAGTAGTGAAAGCGTGGAGTCCTAACCACTGGACTGCCAGGGAATTCCCATAATGTCTTAACAATGCTAATATGAAAGTAGTCAAATTTAGGACATATGACTACTGAGAGTGCTCCCCAAATGGTCGAAGCTGTTAGACCATTAATTTAAACTGAGGTGGCAACATTTTTCAAGGACATGGAACTTAAGTCAGTTCCTTGCATGACTGACCCAGAGTTACCCTCCACTAGAAAATTAAAATAGAAGACATACTGTTTGTAATAATTAAGTCTATGAACTTTGTGCCCTCCTAGGGCCAGACCACTGGCAATGCAGTTATGGTTGATGGATTAGATGAACAATAACAATCTGCTTACACATTGAGATTAAGATGCTTCAGAAGCGGCATGTTCTGGAAACAACTGAAATTTTAAGAATTCAGTTCATTTGAATAGTTAACAATAAACAGTGGAGCAAAGTCTTGAACTTTGCAATTTCATTTATCATACTGATCTCAGTTTCATCAAATCAGAGTCATGACCAAACTAAATTACAAAATAGTGGGGTTAAAACTTATCCTTCTTCTCCCTCCCACCAAAAAAAAAAAAACAGCTTAAAAATTCTTCAGGCCACTGTTCTCAATATTGAAAGTTTGTAAAAAGACGTACAACTGTGAAGTTACTGAATTGAAATTTAAATACTGTGCTGAAAGCTAAATATGGTAATGATGCAGAAATAGAGGAATTCTATCTTTATGTAACTGAGTTTTTTAAATTAATTTAAAATTAAAATAATTACCCTAGTTCTATCAATATTTGGAAGTACATTCTCAATTCCTTCCCCTTGATAAAATAAAAGAATGAAATTATTATATACAATTAAAGGTAAAAGAGTTTACTATAGGCCAGATACTCTTATTGTTATTTATATGTTCCATGATAATCTAACTGAATTTTAACAATTCTGTGAGGTAGATGGTATTATTATCTCCATCTTATCTATAAGGCTACTGAAGCACATGCTAAGTAGTTAGCCTATGTCTCACAAGGAGCAAAATGTAGGGTTAGAATTTGAATCTAGACAATCTGGTTCTAGGATAAACGTTTTCAGGTACTAGACTGTAGCTACATTACTAAATAAATAAATAATTAAATAGGGTCTGCATCCAAATTAAAGTAAAAAAGAATTAATACAATTCCATTTCTGGGCTTCCCTGGTGGCGCAGTGGTTAAGAATCCACCTGCCAATGCAGGGGACATGGGTTCGAGCCCTGGCCTGGGAAGATCTCACATGCCACAGAGCAACTAAGCTCGTGCGCCAAAACTACTGAGCCTGCGCTCTAGGGCCTGTGAGCCTCACCTACTGAGCTCACGTGCCACAGCTACTGAAGCCCGCGCGCCTAGAGCCCGAGCTCCGCAACAAGAGAAGCCACCGCAATGAGAAGCCCGTGCACCGCAATGAAGAGTAGCCCGAGCTCACCGCAACTAAAGCCCGCGCGCAGCAACAAAGACCCATCGCAGCCAAAAATAAAATAAATTTATTAAAAAAAAGAAAACTTCATTTCACGAGAAACCACTAAGCACTTATCAGAATGGCTAAACTCCAAAACATGGAAAACACCAAATATTGGTGAAGGTATAGAGCAACAGGAAAGCTCGTTAATTGCTGTTGGAATGCAAAATGGTACAAGCACTTTGTAAATTTCTTATGAAGCTAAATATAGGCTTACCTATCATACAATCCAGCAGTCACACTCGTAGTTAATTATCCAAATGCAAAACATGAAAGCCTACACACAGATTTTTAGAGCAGCTTTATTCATAATTGCCAAAAATTTGAAGTAATCAAGATAGAGCTTGGGAAGATGGCGGAAGAGTAAGACGCGGAGATCACCTTCCTCCCCACAGATACATCAGAAATTCAACTACACGTGGAACAACTCCTACAGAACACCTACTGAACGCTGACAGAAGACCTCAGACCTCCCAAAAGGCAAGAAACTCCCCACATACCTGGGTAGGGCAAAAGAAAAAAAGAATAAACAGAGACAATAGGATAGGGACGGGACCTGCACCAGTGGGAGGGAGCCGTGAAGGAGGAAAGGTTTCCACACACTACAAGCCCCTTCGCGGGCGGAGACTGCAGGTGGCGGAGGGGGAAAGCTTAGGAGTAGCGGAGGAGAGCACAGCAACAGGGTTGTGGAGGGCAAAGCGGAGAGATTCTGGCACAGAGGATCAGTGCCCTCAGGCACACACCAGCCCGAGAGGCTTGTCTGCTTGGCCGCCGGGGTGGGCGGGGCTGGGAGCTGAGGCTCGGGTATCGGCTTTCAGTCGGAGCGCAGGGAGAGGACTGGGGCTGGCGGCAGGAAGAGAGCCTGAGGGGGTTAGTGCACCACGGTTAGCCCAGAGGGAGTCCGGGGAAAGGGTCTGGAGCTGCCGAAGAGGCAAGAGACTTTTTTCCCTTTTGTTTCCTGGTGTGCGAGGAGAGGGCATTAAGAGGGCTGCTTGGGGAAGCACCGGAGACGGGCGCGAGCCACGGCTAAAGGCGCGGACCTCGGAGACGGGCGTGGGACGCTGGGGCTGCTGCTGCCGCCGCCGCCGCCGGGCCTGTGTGCGAGCGCGGGTCACTGTCCGCCCCGCCTTCCGGGGGGCCTGTGCACCCCGCCACTGCCGGGGTCCCGGGACCCGGGGACGGTTTCCCCGGGAAAGCGCACGGAGCGCCTCGGGCTGCTGCAACGTCATGCCGGCCTCTGCCGCCGCAGGCCCGCCCCACACTGCGCGCCCCTCACTCCCCTCTGCCTGAGCGAGCCAGAGCCCCCGAATCAGCGGCTCCTTTAAACCCGTCCTGTCTGAGCGAAGAACGGACGCCCTCTGGCGACCTACACGCAGAGGCGGGGCCAGGTCCAAGGCTAAGACCCGGGAGCTGTGAGAGCAGAGACAGGGAAATCTCTCTGTGCAGCCTCAGAGGCAGCGGATTAAAGCTGCACGGTCCATTTGATGTGCCCTGCGTCTGTGGAGTGCATAAATGGACAGCGAATCATCCCAAATGTAGGAAATGGAATTTGAGGACAAGATTTAAGACTTTCCCCCCTTTTCCTCTTTTTACAACGAATTATCCCAAATTAAGGAGGTGGACTTAGAGAGCAAGATTTCAGACTTCTTGCCCTTTTCCTCTTTTTACAACGAATTATCCCAAATTGAGGAGGTGGACTTGGAGAGCAAGATTCTGGATTTTTCCCCCTGCTCTCTTTTAGTGAATGTGTATGTGTAATCTTCTGTGTAAGATTCTCTCTGTATAGCTTTGCTTCCACCATATGTCCCAGGGTTCTATCTGTCCGTTTTTTTTCAATAATTACTTTTTAATTTTAATAACACTACTATATTTCATACTTTATTCTATTTTACTTTACCTGCTCTTTCTTTTTTTCCTACCTTCCCTTCCTCCCTCCCACCCTCTGCTCCTCCTTTCCTTCTTTCTTTTTCTTTCCTCCCTCGCGCCCTCCCACCGTTCTTCTTCCCACTTTCTTTTTCTTTCCTTCCTCCCTCCCTCCCTCCCTTCTTCCATTCACTCTTCCTTTTGCTTTCATTCCTCCCTCCCTCCTTTCTTTCTTTCCATCCTTCCTCCCTCCCTCCCTCCTTTCTCTCTTTCTTCCTTCCTTACTTCCTTTCTTCCCTTCTTCCTTTCTTTCCCTCTCTCTTTCTTTCTTCTACTAATTCTTTCTTTCTACTTTTTCTCCCTGTTATTCTGAGCCAGATGGATGAAAGGCTCTTGGTGCTGCAGCCAGGAGTCAGTGCTGTGCCTCTGAAGTGGGAGAGCCAACTTCAGGACACGGGTCCACAAGAGACCTCCCAGCTCCACATAATATCAAGCAGCAAAAATCTCCCAGAGATCTCCATCTCAACACCAGCACCCAGCTTCAGTCAACGACCAGCAAGCTACAGTGCTGGTCACCCTATGCCAAGCAACTAGCAAGGCAGGAACACAACCCCACCCATTAGCAGAGAGGCTACCTAAAAACATAATAAGGCCACAGGCACCCCAAAACACATCACCAGACGTGGACCTGTCCACCAGAAAGACAAGATCGAGCCTTAACCACCAGAACACAGGCATTAGTCCCCCCCACCAGGAAGCCTACACAACCTACTGAAACAACCTTAGCCACTGGGGACAGACACCAAAAACAACGGGAACTACGAACCTGCAGCCTGCAAAAAGGAGACCCCAAACACAGTAAGGTAAGCAAAATGAGAAGGCAGAAAAACACACAGCAGGTGAAGGAGCAAGATAAAAACCTACCAGACCTAACAAATGAAGAGGTAATAGGCAGTCTACCTGAAAAAGAATTCAGAATAATGATAGTAAAGCTGATCCAAGATTCTATTTCCAAGATCCAAAATCTTGGAACTAGAATAGACAAAATGCAAGAAACAGTTAACAAGGACCTAGAAGAACTAAAGATGAATCAAGCATAGATTAACAACACAATAAATGAAATGAAAAATACTCTAGATGGGATCAATAGCAGAATACCTGAGGCAGAAGAACGGATAAGTGAGGTGGAAGATAAAATAGTGGAAATAACTGCTGCAGAGCAAAATAAAGAAAAAAGAATGAAAAGAACAGAGGACAGTCTCAGAGACCTCTGGGACAACATTAAACGCACCAACATTCGAATTATAGGGGTTCCAGAAGAAGAAGAGAAAAAGAAAGGGACTGAGAAAATATTTGAAGAGATTATAGTTGAAAACTTCCCTAATATGGGAAAGGAAATAGTTAATCAAGTCCAGGAGGCACAGAGAGTCCCATACAGAATAAATCCAAGGAGAAATACGCCAAGACACATATTAATCAAACTGTCAAAAATTAAACACAAAGAAATCATATTAAAAGCAGCAAGGGAAAAGCAACAAAGAACACACAAGGGAATCCCCATCAGGTTAACAGCTGATCTCTCAGCAGAAACTCTACAAGCCAGAAGGGAGTGGCAGGACATAATTAAAGTGATGAAGGAGAGAAACCTGCAACCAAGATTACTCTACCCAGCAAGGATCTCATTCAGATTTGATGGAGAAATTAAAACGTTTACAGACAAGCAAAAGCTGAGAGAGTTCAGCACCACCAAACCAGCTTTACAACAAATGCTAAAGGAACTTCTCTAGGCAAGAAACACAACAGAAGGAATATACCTACAATAACGAACCCAAAGCAATTAAGGAAATGGGAATAGGAACATACATATCAATAATTACCTTAAATGTAAATGGACTAAATGCTCCCACCAAAAGACACAGAGTGGCTGAATGGATACAAAAACAAGACCCATATATATGCTGTCTACAAGAGGCCCACTTCAGACCTAGAGACACATACAAATTGAAAGTAAGGGGATGGAAAAAGATATTCCATGCAAATGGAAATCAAAAGAAAGCTGGAGTAGCAATTCTTATATGAGACAAAATAGACTTTAAAATAAAGACTATTACAAGAGACAAAGAAGGACACTACATAACGATAAAGGGATCGATCCAAGAAGAAGATATAACAATTGTAAATATTTATGCACCCAACATAGGAGCACCTCAATACATAAGGCGAATACTAACATCCATAAAAGGGGAAATCAACAGTAACACACTCATAGTAGGGGACTTTAACACCCCACTTTCACCAATGGACAGATCATCCAAAATGAAAATAAATAAGGAAACACAAGCTTTAAATGATACATTAAACAAGATGGGCTTAGTTGATATTTATAGGACATTCCATCCAAAAACAACAGAATACACATTTTTCTCAAGTGCTCATGAAACATTCTCCAGGATAGATCATATCTTGGGTCACAAATCAAGCCTTGGTAAATTTAAGAAAATTGAAATTGTATCAAGTATCTTTTCCGACCACGATGCTATGAGACTAGACATCAGTTACAGGAAAACATCTGTAAAAAATAGAAACCCATGGAGGCTAAACAATACACTACTCAATAACGAAGTGATCACTGAAGAAATCAAAGAGGAAATAAAAAAATACCTAGAAACAAATGACAATGGAGACACGACGACCAAAACCTATGGGATGAAGCAAAAGCAGTTCTAAGGGGGAAGTTTATAGCAATACAATCCCACCTTAAGAAACAGGAAACATCTCGAGTAAACAACCTGACCCTGCACCTAAAGCAATTAGAGAAAGAAGAACAAAAGACCCCCAAAGTTAGCAGAAGGAAAGAAATCATAAAGATCAGATCACAAATAAATGAAAAAGAAATGAAGGAAATGATAGCAAAGAGCAACCAAACTAAAAGCTGGTTCTTTGAGAAGATAAACAAAATTGACAAACCATTAGCCAGACTCATCAAGAAAAGAAGGGAGAAGACTCAAAGCAATAGAATTAGAAATGAAAAAGGAGAAGTAACAACTGACACTGCAGAAATACAAAAGATCATGAGAGATTACTACAAGCAACTCTATGCCAATAAAATGGACAACCTGGAAGAAATGGACAAATTCTTAGAAATGCACAACCTGCCAAGACTGAATCAGGAAGAAATAGAAAATATGAAGAGACCAATCACAAGCACTGAAATTGAAACTGTGATTAAAAATCTTCCAACAAACAAAAACCCAGGACCAGATGGCTTCACAGGTGAATTCTATCAAACATTTAGAGAAGAGCTAACACCCATCCTTCTCAAACTCTTCCAAACAATATCAGAGGAAGGAATACTCCCAAACTCATTCTGCGAGGCCACCATCACCTTGATACCAAAACCAGGCAAGGATGTCAGAAAGAAAGAAAACTACAGGCCAATCTCACTGATGAACATAGATGCAAAAATCCTCAACAAAATACTAGCAAACAGAATCCAACAGCACATTAAAAGGATCATACACCATGATCAAGTGGGGTTTATTCCAGGAATGCAAGGATTCTTCAATATATGCAAATCAATCAATGTGATACACCATATTAACAAGTTGAAGGAGAAAAACCATATGATCATCTCAATAGATGCAGAGAAAGCTTTCGACAAAATTCAACACCCACTTATGATAAAAACCCTGCAGAAAGTAGGCATAGAGGGAACTTTCCTCAACATAATAAAGGCCATATATGACAAACCCACAGCCAACCTTGTCCTCAATGGTGAAAAACTGAAAGCATTTCCACTAAGATCAGGAACAAGACCAGGCTGCCCACTCTCACCACTCTTATTCAACTTAGTTTTGGAAGTTTTAGCCACAGCAATCAGAGAAGAAAAGGAATTAAAAGGAATCCGAATTGGAAAAGAAGAAGTAAAGCTGTCACTGTTTGCAGATGACATGATACTATACATAGAGAATCCTAAAGATGCTACCAGAAAACTACTAGAGCTAATCAATGGATTTGGTAAAGTAGCAGGATACAAAATTAATGCACAGAAATCTCTGGCATTCCTGTACACTAATGATGAAAAATCTGAAAATGAAATCAAGAAAACACTCCCATTTACCATTGCAACAAAAAGAATAAAATATCTAGGAATAAACCTACTTAAGGAGACAAAAGACCTGTATGCAGAAAATTATAAGACACTGATGAAAGAAATTAAAGATGATACAAATAGATGGAGAGATATACCATGCTCCTGGATTGGAAGAATCAATATTGTGAAAATGACTCTACTACCCAAAGCAATCTACAGATTCAATGCAATCCCTATCAAACTACCACTGGCATTTTTCACAGAACTAGAACAAAAAATTTCACAATTTGTTTGGAAAAACAAAAGACCCCGAATAGCCAAAGCAATCTTGAGAACGAAAAATGGAGCTGGAGGAATCAGGCTCCCTGACTTCAGACTATACTACAAAGCTACAGTAATCAAGACAGTGTGGTACTGGCACAAAAACAGAAAGATAGATCAATGGAACAGGATAGAAAGCCCAGAGATAAACCCACGCACATATGGTCAACTTATCTTTGATAAAAGAGGCAGGAATGTACAGTGGAGAAAGGACAGCCTCTTCAATAAGTGGTGCTGGGAAAACTGGACAGGGACATGTAAAAGTATGAGATTAGATCATTCCCTAACACCATACACAAAAATAAGCTCAAAATGGATTAAAGACCTAAATGTAAGGCCAGAAACTATCAAACTCTTAGAGGAAAACATAGGCAGAACACTCTATGACATCAATCACAGCAAGATCCTTTTGGACCCACCTCCTAGAGAAATGGAAATAAAAACAAAGATAAACAAATGGGACCTAATGAAACTTCAAAGCTTTTGCCCAGCAAAGGAAACCATAAACAAGACCAAAAGACAACCCTCAGAATGGGAGAAGATATTTGCAAGTGAAACAACTGACAAAGGAGTAATCTCCAAAATTTATAAGCAGCTCATGCAGCTCAATAGCAAAAAGACAAACAACCCAATCCAAAAATGGGCAGAAGACTTAAATAGGCATTTCTCCAAAGAAGATATACAGACTGCCAACAAACACATGAAAGAATGCTCAACATCATTAATCATTAGAGAAATGCAAATCAAAACTACAATGAGATATCATCTCACACCAGTCAGAATGGCCATCATCAAGAAATCTAGAAACAATAAATGCTGGAGAGGGTGTGGAGAAAAGGGAACACTCTTGCTCTGCTGGTGGGAATGTGAATTGGTACAGCCACTATGGAGAACAGTATGGAGGTTCCTTAAAAAACTAAAAATAGAACTACCATATGAGCCAGCAATCCCACTACTAGGCATATACCCTGAGAAAACCATAATTCAAAAAGAGACATGGACCAAAATGTTCATTGCAGCTCTATTCACAATAGCCCGGAGATGGAAACAACCTAAGTGTCCATCATCGGATGAATGGATAAAGAAGATGTGGCACATATATACAATGGAATATTACTCAGCCATAAATAGAAACGAAACTGAGCTATTTATAATGAGGTGGATAGACCTAGAGTCTGTCATACAGAGTGAAGTAAGTCAGAAAGGGAAAGACAAATACTGTATGCTAACACATATATATGGAATTAAAAAAAAAATGTCATGAAGAACCTAGGGGTAAAACGGGAATAAAGACACAGACCTACTTGAGAATGGACTTGAGGGTATGGGGAGGGGGAAGGCTAAGCTGTGACAAAGCGAATGAGAGGCATGGACATATATACACTACCAAACGTAAGGTAGATAGATAGTGGGAAGCAGCCGCAGAGGACAGGGAGATCAGCTCGGTGCTTTGTGACCGCCTGGAGGGGTGGGATGGGGAAGGTGGGAGGGAGGGAGATGCATGAAGGAAGGGATGTGGGAACAGATGTATATGTATGACTGATTCACTTTGTTATAAAGCAGAAACTACTAAAAAAAAAAGAAACTGGATAAGCATAAAAAAAAATCAAGATGAATATAAGGTTGGCTCCCTGTGTGGTGCTGAGGGAGAAATCATCTCATGGCTGACTCTTTCCTGCCTTCTGGTGGTTGTAGACAATTCTTTTTTTTATTTTTTAAAAAATTTATTTATTTAATATATTTATTTTTGGCTGCATTGGGTCTTCGTTGCTGCGTGCGGGCTTTTCTCTAGTTGCAGCGAGCGGGAGCTACTCTTCATGGCGGTGCACAGGCTCCTCATTGCGGTGGCTTCTCTTGTTGCAGAGCACGGGCTCTAGGCACTTGGGCTTCATTCGTTGTGGCCCACGGGCTCTAGAGCACAGACTCAGTAATTGTGGCGCAAGGGCTTAGTTGCTCCGTGGCATGTGCGATCTTCCAGACCAGAGCTCGAACCCATGTCCCTTGCATTGGCAGGCAGATTCTTAACCACTGCACCACCAGGGAAGCCCCTTGTAGACAATTCTTGCTCTTCCTTGGCTGGTTCATGCATCTCTTTTATGTCTACCTCCGTCTTCACACAATGCTGTCCCCTGCGTGTGTGTTGTCACTGTGTATCCCCTTCTCTTCTTATAAAGACACGAGTACTTGGATTTAGGGCCCTCCCTAATCTAGTATGACCATATCTCAACTAATTTTATCAATATAGACCCTATTTCCAGATATGGTCACATTCTGAGGCTTAGGGTAGACATGATTTTGGAGGGACAATATGCAACTCCATCATCTATTCCTAATTTGCTGAAGATTTTTATGACAAATTTGTGTTACATCTTGTCAGATGCCTTATCTGTTTCCACAGAGATGACAGTATGATTGGCGCTTTTAGTCTGATTACTATGAAAATCGCATTGATTGCTTTTCAAAAGTGAAACCAACCTTGCATTCTTGGAAATAAACTTATCTTTTCATGGGGAATTAATACATTTATGTATTGCTGGATTTAATTTTCTAATATGTCGTTAAGGATTTTGTGGCTAAGTTCAAGAAGAGTTTTGTTAGGTAGTATTTTTAATGTCTTTTTTGGTTACTTTTCTATTGAGATAATTTGACATACCATAAAATTCACCCTTTTTAAATGTACAATCCAGCGGTTTTTAGCATACAGTTGACCCTTGAACAACGAGGGGTTGATCTGCGTATAATTTATAGTCAGTCCTCTGTATCCAGGGTTCCTCTGCATCCACGGATCCAACCAACCATGGACCGTGTGGTACTGTAGTATTTACTATTGAAAAAAGATCCATATATAAATGAAGCTGTACATTTCCAACCTGTGTTATTCAAGGGTCAACTGTATCTACAAAGTTGTGCAAATATTACCACTACTTAATTTCAAACCATTTTCTTCAACACCAAAAGCAACTTAGTACCCTTTAGCAGTCTCTTCCCACTATTCCCTCTCCTCCCTACTGGTAACCACTAATCTATTTTTTGTCTCTATACTCTATTTTGGATAAACCCTACTGATATTCTTCAAGTGTGTTAATCTTTTAATATCATCTTATAACTTCTTTTCGATAATATCTCCCTTATAGCTACTTTCCATCATTCTAATTTGCCTTTAGTTTCTTGAGTCCTACAACACACAAATACACAAAGTCCTTCTTTGGTACTTTCATCATTTCTTCCAATTCTAGTTCTTCTATTGACTATTATTCTCCTGCTTATAAGTCACATTTTCCTGATTCTTGGCATGTCTAGGAATTTTCTTAATTGGATGCAGGACAGTATAACTACTACATTGCTGAATGTCTAAAATTTATTTTCCTCCTTTAAAGAGTGCTGACTTTTTTTCTAGAAGGCAATTAAATGATTCACATATCAGGTTGGTTTTTCTCAAGACTTATTTTGAAGCATTGCTAATTTGAGGGTAAAATAGGTTTTACGCTGGAGCAAATTTAGGCTTATTACTACTAGTAGTCTTATTTCTAGGCTAGAAATATTAGGCTTACTACTGTAATTATTTTACTACTAAAATATTAACCTTCTGGGAACTTTACGGAATGTCCTAGGTTATGACAATTGATTCTCCAGTAATGTTGGTTGGATCTTTCATATCTCTGCACCCCATGTAATCTCTGAGAATTTTCTAGTGTTTACCATCATCCTGTCATTTTTCCTAATCTCATAAACTTTCATTGCATTGTCCACATATGCAGTTTAGTATTCTGCAAAGACTCAGTGCAATTCCTGTTCAGGGTTTTGGTGCTCTTTTTCTATATAGGTTCCTCCTATGTCGAACTATGCCTTACAACTTACAACTACCTCAGTGCTCCTGAACTTCAATCTCTTTATGCTTAGCTCAGTGATATTACTGTGCTCTACTTGGGATCTCTTTCTCTGCCTTGTGGTTCATAATGTGTCTCTAGACAATTTTATTTCTCACACTACTTATTTTCTCACTTTGGGGAATCCCAGGCCTGTGCTGTCAATTGTCCAAGGTCTATTTTTGTTTGTTTGCTTTTGTTTGTGTTTTCTTCCCTATTCTCCACTTGTTTGTGGTGGAGGTTAAGTCTGGCTATTTTATTTGATATTGCCAGAAGCAGAAGTCTAGTTCATAAATTTTAATTAGTATATTAATTCAGAAATCAATTCCCCCACTCTTTCTCTCTTGCAGTTATAATTAATAAGTAGTTCAGTACTTCAGGGGACTTTATTGTTAATCATGTGATTTGTTGACAGGTTTTTAATATATTTATTTTACTTTTTTAATATATTTGTATAAAGGTAGTTATTATGTGCACATAAAATACAGTTAATAAAATACAAAGTAAACTACTTCCTATATATTATTACAGACTTAATGTCCTTTTCTGAACTTGCTTTATGTTGTGAAAAATCACTTAACTTGGACTCTTGGCTTTTAATAAAAAGTAAGTACAACATCAGTAGTTTGAAAAAAATTATTTTGTTTTATTTTATATTGTATACAATTTTAATGAAGACTTTAGTAAAAACTTTATGTGATATATAAAGTAAATTTAAAAACATGAACTCTGAAATTAGGCTGCTTGAGTGTGAATCCCTATTTTATCATTTATTTGGTCTGTAACCTAGGAATGGTTAGTTATACTTTTTATATGTTATCTTCCTAATCTGGGAAATAATAACATCTATTTCACAGAGTTGTGAAGAGTAAATTATGTGTGTGTGCCTAAAACCGCTGGTACATCTAACAGCTGTAAAAGTAGTTATTATTATTCCTGTACACAAGAGAAAATATAAAGAAGAAACAATACAGAATTAACTTTACAAGTATAATTAAATTCATTTTTATGATGAAAAATAAAGTCACTGAAAAGGCAAAATAAAATAGCACTTCTGTTGATCACTCAGGATCTGAACCAAGTTCTGAAATAAGACAAAAGTGTGACCAAGTAGAAGAACAGAGTATCACTTGTGCCTCTCTACAAAGCTAGAGTATATTCTTCTGTAAGATTCCTGTGTCTATATAGACCTTGTAAAAGGTCAGGACTCACACTTGTCCAGGTGAGAGAAAGAGACACCAAGGGCCCTGATTGAGAAATGATGCAAAGCACTTTAGTTCTCTGAAAAGGAGTAAGGCATGTATCAAAGAGCAGATTTTAAAACAAGATATCTCATTTTCATAGAAAGAAACGTAAGAATTGGAGAATGCTCATTCCCACTTAGAAAACACATAATGAGCTAGTAACTGTCACTAGTCCTGCTTTCCACCTGGGATCATTTTTGCTGTTGCTCCTTTTGTTATTTTTATCCCTTCCGTGCTTTTTGTTCTTATAAGTTTATGCATTAAAAATTACATTATGTTCATTACATTTGAATTGGGGGGTAAGTGGAGCCAAATTAATGTATTTAATCTGTCACCTTTAAGTGGAAGTCTTGCTTACATTCCCTCTTCTGAAAATGTACTGACTAAACCTTTATTTCAGAACATCAGTATAATGCAGAAAATAACTGCTTTATGGGGTGTTTCTAAACCTTTTCTTTTTTAAATCACATAGCCCAACCAAAATAAAATAGGCTATTATTTATTGTTTGGTAAGTCAGCTATACACTGCTATCTTACTTAATTTGCCTAACACAGTTAAAGGTTGTTATCCAGGAGAGTTCAAGGCTGACATTAGTTTAGGATAATGAGGTAGCAGAATATGTAATTTGTTTTGCATAGACTGAGCACTGTTGTAAGTAATGGAGATTTATGTTAATAGCAAAGTCAGCATAACTGACGTGGCAGACAAAGAGTAAACGAAATTTATGCACCATCGAGCTATTATTTTGATAAAGTAGATTTTCCTCCGAGATATTTAAAGGCCTTAGGAAAATAGTATCAATACATAGAAGCAGCCATTACATACTCCAGTTTGTTATCAAATTATGTTTTCTTAAAACTGACTTATCTGATGGGAGTAATCCAATCACAGGGTACAGTACTAGGTAAGAAATAATCAGGTTAAAAAATTATAACACAGTTACTTAAATTTGAATATAAGTTTTAACTGTTAATGTAGGAGTTTTTCAGTTTATCTACAATGCTTAATGTTAAAAAGTTGTATCAATTTACTTATAAATTTTTATTGTCTCAATAATGCATTCCAATTTGCTGTGAGACTTTATAAACAAATGTCACAAGTCTGCTCCTTGTTTTTCTTAGTTCTAAGATAAGGTATTTGACTAGGTAGTACTTACTGTTAAACAAACAGATCAGAATTCATGGATACTTGAATACAATTGTCAGGTGAACACTAATGATAGCTGAAAGCTTAAGTAGGGTCTTTCCCAAGAATGCCTGTTTTTTTTTAAATTAATTTTTATTGGAGTATAGTTGCTTTACAATGTTGCATTAGTTTCTACTGTACAGCAAAGTGAATCAGCTATACGTATTCATATATCCCCTCTGTTTTGGATTTCCTTCCCATTTAGATCATCACAGAGCACTGAGTAGAGTTCCCTGTGCTATACAGGTTTTCATTAGTTATCTATTTTATGCATAGTATCAATAGTGTATATGCGTCAATCCCAATCTCCCAATTCATCCCACCACCACCCCTCCACGGCTTTCCCCCCTTGGTGTCCATACGTTTGTTCTCTACATCTGTGTCTCAACTTCTGCCCTGCAAACCGGTTCATCTGTACCATTTTTCTAGGTTCCACATACATGCGTTAATATATGATATTTGTTTTTCTCTTTCTGACTTACTTCACTCTGTATGACAGTCTCTAGATCCACCCACGTCTCTACAAATGACCCAATTTTGTTCATTTTTATGTCTGAGTAATATTCCATTGCATATATGTACCACATCTTCTTTATGCATTCCTCTATTGATGGGCATTTAGGTTGTTTCCATGTCTTGGCCATTGTAAATAGTGCTGCAGTGAACACTGAGGTGCACGTTTCTTTTTGAATTATGTTTTTCTCTGGGTATATGCCCAGTAGTGGGATTGCTGGGTCATATGGTAGTTCTATTTTTAGTTTTTTCAGGAACCTCCATACTGAGATCCTTCAACTTCTAGGAATGCCCTGTCCCAGAACTCCCTCATAAATGCACTATATGGGATGCATGGGTCCATGCACCCTCACTGCAATGTCAGGACAGCTCTAGACAGTCGGTGTTTCTAAATTTAAAGGAGTGGATGGGTATAGAAGGAGAAGTTGAGGCCGTGCAACAAGACAGGATTGCAGGCTCTGCAAAAGTATTGTGCTATGATAGAAGTGGATTTTCACTCTGATGTTCATGCTCTTTGAGCATTTTAGGAACCAATATTGCATCTCCAGTGCAAGGAGAACTATGCTTTTTATTGTTTTGAAGGACATGTGCGTGTGTGTTTAGTCTAAAATCGCATCTGTTACACGGAAATAGATAAGCATCTAATCACGGTGTTCATCTCGTTATATACCCCCATGTCTAAATGACAAAAAGACTTTCTTCCTTATCTCTATTCAATTGTTCATTTATTTTGGTCATAGTATAAAAAAGGGGAGTGTGTGTGTGTATGTGTATATGAGTGTCTCTCTGTGTGTGTAGGAGTTAGAAAACATATTGTAATTTTAGTAGCTTCTATGTTTCCTATTCTTGCCACACCTTTAAACTATAAGAGATCCTTCAACTTCTAGGAATGCCCTGTCCCAGAACTCCCTCATAAATCACTCCCTTCCATTAATTTATATTGAAAAACAATTTCGCAAGTTTCAAGATAAAAACCATTCTTATTTTCTATGGGATATTTTCCTTAATCCTTTAGTTTGGGTCACATTTTTATTTAGGGCTCAGTAACACTCAGACATTACATTTGTCATCATTCTATTCAAGCTTTAGATATGGAATCCTTCCTTCCATTTACCTCTGCTCCATGGCCCCTGTGGCCAAGGAATGGTTGTTTATTTCTGGATAGTTATGGGATCTAACACAGTTGGGCACTGTTACATTCACTATATGCTTTTATATTTGGCTTTCTAATTTATGAATATTTGCATTAAAAAGTATGATTAAAATAATGGCTAACTTATCTACATTTAATCTAAATAGAAAATAAACCCTGTTAAGGGTTGTGACTTCTTTAAGAAGTTTTTTCCTCAATCTTCCACTATTTAAGAGAAATAATTAAATTATGATTCTGTCATGAAACTAATTCCAAAAGAGAATAAAATTACTAAGTCTACATATTTTAGAGGCATATCATGTACAGATACTGAGACCATTTTAATGTTGAAAATGTATTCCATCTACCATCGGAAGGCTGATATACAGTGACATAATTGTATTTTTTGACTCTTAGAAATATGTTGACTATTAACTATGTTGTAACCTGAAATTTAAAAGTGGTTTTGTGGTTCCATTTGTTTTTCTTTCTAAAAAAATATCCAATGTATACAATATTTATTGAAGAATTATTTTCTACATGTTTCACTAACTTATTATTATTTCCTTTAACTCTACAATATTTTCTTAACATGGTTATTAAATAGTATATAAGCTTACATTTTTTTCTGGGGTATGAAGCCAAGTAAAGATATAGATCACATTAAAGTCTATTTTAAATTAAAAGTAAAGATCAAAAGCACATCTGGTAGGAAATGGTAGCCAAAGGGAAGAAACCAGAGAATAATATAATAAACAGTAAAAATACCACCTGCTCACAATTTCTTTCTCTTTTTTGAGCAGTAGTTCCTTAGAATATTAAGAATTTGGCACAAAACTCTACTTTATATATTCTAGGCAGCTGTGCCACCCTGGATATCTTCAAATATGTTACTCAAATATAGTCATTACATTTTTTACTCATATAATTTTCTTGGTACATAAAAGTATATTTAATGCTTATAAGCAGTTATATGTAAGTACCTTCAATCTGTTTGAAAATTGTGACTATATTATTAGGATACTTAAGTATGTATGTGACTTTTATAATTATCAAATATTTGTGAGTACTTAGTATGGTATTATTAATTTTTTTTTTCGGTACGCGGGCCTCTCACTGCTGTGGCCTCTCCCGTTGCAGAGCACAGGCTCCGGACGCGCAGGCTTAGTGACCATGGCTCACGGGCCCAGCTGCTCCGCGGCATGTGGGATCTTCCCAGACCGGGTCACGAACCCGTGTCTCCTGCATCGGCAGTCAGACTCTCAACGACTGCGCCACCAGAGAAGCCCTAAAATGTTTTTCTTATAACATCACAGGTGAGTATACGTACTGGGGAGAATAGAGTTCAGAAAACATTTCCTCAATGCCCTAAAAGCTGCTAACGTGAGGCACTAACCATTTTTCTTATTGAAAATAAATAAGTTGTCTAGTTTCATATGGAATTTATGTCTGTAACGACTACCTCTAGACTCATGAATCATGAAAGGTAAAAACAGCAGAACATATGGTGGTTTTTGCATATTTTCTCCAGAGAGCCCATTTCTAAAGTTTTTCAGAATTTGTCTTAAATTTGCCAGCATTACTCATCCAATTTTCATGAAGAAAGAAAAATATCATTTTTTTCCTTCTTTTTAGAGATTGGAGAGGAAAACTGCAAAGTAAATTTTGGTATTATATGTATATATACACATTTGTATAACATTATGTATTCTGCTAAAATATTAACACTATCTGAGCCTTCAGTATAACCATCTGATTAGGTAGAGTCTATTTATTATAAAGATTAGTAAACACAATTTTAGCACTAGGCATTGCCTTAGGTTTAGACTACATGAAAACTGGCCTGACCCTAACAAGTCATGAACAACTCAGAATCTTCCTTAATGAGCTCACAATGTCTCAGAAGTGGAAGACAGGAAAAATCAATAATCATATTACAATAAACTAAATAGATGTATAACACTATTAACAGTAGTCATCAGACCTTCTAATGTTCCTAAGCTTAATCATTACCTAATTTAATCATCACAATGCATTTATCATCCCTGTTACACAGTTGAAAATTGAGAGGTTAAATTATTTGCCCATTAGTAATAGTAGAACATAAAGACTAAGACCAATCCCACAATCTGACAACAGAATCCAAAATTCCTTGGAAAGGGACACTTGGTTTATGTTGAAATTACTTTTAGTGCCATGGAGGACAAGGTAGAAGGTAAATGTGAGGATAATAAGAGTGAAACACAAGCTGATTCTTGAAGTGTAACAAAGAATTTCATGTGAAGGTGGTGTGATAGACATTGCAAACCAAAAATCAACTCATACACAGGTCTTGGATAATTATGACTTAGTCATTATTTGCTATGCAGTACAAGTAACTTATGTTTACAATATGTAAAAAAATGTGGTGAAAGTGAGGATGAAATGTTAGAGTGAGCTAAGTTATATGAATGGAAAATGTGTAATTACATGCAAAATTGACAGAACTTGGTGACTAATATGAAAAAGGTGAGAACCTTGAAATTATTGTTATATACTCTTATTGTCAATGTTTAACTCTAAAAGTGATATAGACACAGTCTTCCATTTAATCTTAATGTAATGTCTCCTTGCCTATAGTAATGTTGATATTTTAACCCAATAAAATATGCATGTACACTAATTATGACATATTGAACAAGTTTTCAGCATACCTTTAAAGAATTCCTGATGTAATCAAGATATCTAGTATCCTTTACAACTACAAGTGAAGAAACCACCCAGAGCTTTCTTTTACCTTGCTCCCCAAGTATGGGAAAAATTTCTCAAAGATGGGAAACAAAAGACATATTGATGCCTTTGTTATCAAGCAGTACAACAGTAGCATTGAGTTTTTCTCTTATAGATCTAGATATTACAGAAATCCCATAGGTAATGTTCTGAAGATAGCATCACAAGATGGCAAATGTAAGTGGACAGATCTGGGATGCTCGGTCACCACGCCTGCATATGAACTGTTTTTGTATTGTGGCCCATGGCACTGTATTTTCAGTAAAGTCTGCACTCAAATAACTCTCTTACCCTCAAGTTGAGATCTATTAGTTATTGGTATCAGACTGGGAAACAGAATCAGCAAAGGTAAAATTAGCTTTACAGCAAAAAGTTTACTAGTGAGGTAGAGAGCCCCGATTTAATGCCAAAATGTTCAGTGGGAAGATAAAGTATTTCTTCCACTGAACAACATAAGAAAAATTGCATAAAGCAAAGATGTTTTGTATCACAATTGCTGGTGTCATCATCATTTACCACCAGGTAGCAAAGCTCTTATAAAGCATTGGTAAATAAGACAGTGAAGCATTAGTGTAATAATAGAAAAAAAAGGCCAGTAAAATAGAATAAAAGAGAAGCCAGACAGACATACACTTTACATGGTTAGCTCATGTGTGACAAATCTTCCACTGCAGTGAAATGTAGTATTTTTTAGAAATACTGTGGTTTCATTTAAATAGGTACACAGGAAAACAAAAATGTGACGCCTACCTCACACTAAACACAAAAATATATTCTAGGTAGGTTATAGATTTAAATGTGAGTAAAAATAGTTATCTCTTACAAGACAAAACATAGGGAAATATCTTCAAAATCTTGGAGTAGGAATTATTTCTTAACCAGGCCTTGAAAAGCAATAACCATACAGGAAAAGATAAGAGATTGGACTATATTAAGAATAAGAACTTCTGCTCATAAAAGGCATTTTATAAGAGTAAATACACAGGCCAAAGTATGGATAAAGTTATTTAAAATATATATTTTTCTAAGAAAAGACTCAGATCCCCAAATATAAGGAATTCCAATGTATTAATAATAAAAGGCAAATAACCCCACAAGAGTTGGCAAAAGAAAGGGATGACCCAAAACTTATATGCATACCATTATTAGTCATCAGGAAAAATGTATATTAAAGCAAAGTTAGGATTCATTACATACTGAACAGGATGGCTAAAATGTAAAAGAAAAAATACCAAAATGTGATGAATGTGTTTAACAACTGGAGTTCATATATATTACTGTTTGGAGTGTAAACTGGTAGAACACCTTTGGAAAAGTTTGGTATTATCTACCATATTAAACATATGCACATCTGTAATATAATTATCTAGAATAAATATGTGTATATGCCTATAGGAGCATTATCTGTAACAGTTAGTGACTGGAAACTATCTAAATGCTTCTCATGAGTAGAAAAATAAACCAGTTATAGTTTATTTGAACAATGGAACACTATACAGCAAGGAGATTTTATACACTTAGTATATTAGCAACCATATGGATAAATCTCAAAAACACAGTGTTGAGTGAAAGAAGCCAAAGACAAAAAACTATATTCTTTACGATCCCATTACACAAAGTTCCGATATAGACAAAACAAGTCTATGTTGGGAGAATTCAGGATTGTGGTTGTGCTTGGGACATATTGACTGGTAGGAGACATTAAGGGTCTTTTGAGGTGTGGTGATGTTCGTTTCTGCATCTGAGTGGAGTTGATGCAAAGATGGGTTGATTTTGTGAAACTTCAATATGCTGTAATATTTTGGATTATGTAGTTTTCTGATTGAATGAGTCTCATCAAATATTGACAATGGTTACTTAATTACCAAGTTTGTGGAATTTCTTTCTGCTTGTACTTTATTTATTGTTTGAATTTTACTATTGAGCATGCATTACCTTCTCAAAAACTATATATTATCCTTTTCATAGGTTATAACATTGTTTTTCTTCAAGTTTATCAATAAAATCAAGATGTTAACTCTTTGCTTGCAGACTGTTGTGCATTAATTCAGTTTTTCAAGAATGGGAGTTTTAGTATCTCTAATGGAGAGGTTGTCAAGACATTAGTTGGTTAATGTATCAGTAATAATGCAGAGTTTATGTTTATAGCCATTATGTCTTTTGATTTCAGTTAATGGAAACAAATGACAAACACTATTATTGGAGAATATATGGAAAAATTAAAAATGAGGCTTTCATCTAATGACACTTTATGAATTGATGATGTTGTCTGATTTGTCATATGCTTGCTTGTGTAAGTGGATACTAATGTATAGAGAAAAATATATTTCAGTGAAATGGTATTTAAAATGGGCTCTGTAATAAAGAATATCAAATAAGTATAGTTTCAACTTTATAGTGCTAGGAAGATACTTGTAAGAAAAACAGAAAAAGCAAGCAGTGAATCGTATGGATATATCTATAATTTTAACAACAATCTACAGAAGGGAAGAACAGTGTAGGCAGGAGAAATTGCGTGAAAAAATCTTAGAAGATACTGTATTCAAACTGAAGATAGAATGATATGTACTTTTTAAATAAATGCAGAAGTCAACAAACTTTGTTTATAGGGTCAAATAGTAAATAGTTTTGGCTTTGTAGATGGTACAGTCTTTGTGACAACTACTAAACTCAGCATTTGTAGCACAAAAGCAGCCACAGATGATATGTAGACGTATGTAAACAAATGTGCAAGTCTGTGTTACAATAAAATTTTATTAAACAATAAGCAGGTGACAGACCAGATTTGACCCACAGGTTAATTTTCAGACTCCTAAAATAGATTGCTATGAAACTTAAATTCTAAGTTTTTCGATTCTGATGTAAAAGGACTATTTTTTGTGTGTGTGTGTGTGTGGTACGCGGGCCTCTCACTGTTGTGGCCTCTCCCGTTGCGGAGCACAGGCTCTGGACGCACAGGCTCAGCGGCCATGGCTCACGGGCCCAGCCGCTCTGCAGCATGTGGGATCTTCCCGGACCGGGGCACGAACCCATGTCCCCTGCATTGGCAGGCGGACTCTCAACCACTGTTCCACCAGGGAAGCCCAGGACTATTTTTATTATAAATTTTTAATTCTGCAGCATTAGGTAAAATGTAGTAAGATGCATTACTAGGTAATATCTTAAGCAGTACACATTAAGTATGGAGTTTTCCCTAAAAACATAGAAATAATATGATCCAGCAATTCCACTTATGGGTTTTTCAAAGCGTCTTATCAAGTGATGAATGGATAAGAAGATGTGGGGTGTGTGTGTGTGTGTGTGTGTATGTATATATATATGCATATATATATGGATAATATTCCATATATATATGAGATATTACTCAGGCATAAAGAAGAATGAAATCTTATCATTTGTGACAACAAGGATGGACCTAGAGGGTATTAATGCTAAGTGAAATAAGTCAGACAAAGACAATTACAGTATGATGTCACTTATTCGTGGCAACAAAAAAGTTAACCAACATAACAAAATAGTAAGGCAGTCATAGATACAGAGAACAATGAAGTGGTTGCCAGAGGGGAGAAGGGTGCGGTGTTGAGAGAAATAGCTGAGAGAGATTAAGACTTACAAACTGGGCTTCCCTGGTGGCGCAGTGGTTGAGAGTCCGCCTGCCGATGCAGGGGACATGGGTTCGTGCCCCGGTCCGGGAAGATCCCACATGCTGCGAAGCAAGACTTACAAACTTCCAGTTACAAAATAAATGCATCCTGGGGACAAAATGGGCACCATGGAGAATATAGTCAATGATATTATAATAATTTGGTTACAGATGGTATTTAGAGTTATCGTGATGATCATTTTGTAATGTATAGAAATATCAAATCACTATATTGTGCACCTGGAACTCTGTGTTGTAGTTCAACTAAATTAAAAATATACTTCAATTAGATTAAAAAAAAACACTCCTGGCAAAAATGAATTAAGCAAGAAATTGTAAAATATTTGATCAATGTGTTAAAAGTGGAAGATCATCATAAGAGATCTGATATATGAATGTTGAGGTCCCTGAAAGAGTAAAATCAAAGCAAGGATACAAAGCAAATATTAAACATTCTGATACAAAGTTTTCTGAAACAAAAAAGGCTTTGAAATTGTTTATTAAAATGAACAATGAACATTCAATTGCAATGACCAATAGCAAATAATACTATGGAAAAATTACTAGCTTTAAAAATAAAAATACTTTGGGCAGCTAGAATAAAAGCGCAGGAGAAAGAGAAGGGAACAAAAATTAGAATTTTAAGAGCCTTTTTGGAGAGAAATTCTCTGTGTCAGAAGATAATAGAGAAACATATTTCAGATAGGCAAGGAGAGAAATGATGAATCATGAAATT
Organism: Mesoplodon mirus; assembly: GCF_964341445.2. Taxonomy (NCBI): domain Eukaryota; kingdom Metazoa; phylum Chordata; class Mammalia; order Artiodactyla; family Ziphiidae; genus Mesoplodon; species Mesoplodon mirus. The sequence goes on along the minus strand of NW_028295098.1, from coordinate 58,621 downwards.
TTTACCAGCCAAGCAGACTGAATATCGAAAGTCCTGACATCAAATCATGAAAGATCTAGGGTAATATTGTTCCCATGAACAATGGAATGAACAGACTTCAGAAAACAGAATCTTTAGAAAGTGACATAAGGACAGATGGTAAATAGAAAATTTGCAGTTCCTTACTCAACTTAGACTGAATAAGGATTGTGTGTGTGAGAGAGAGAGCGCGATCTTGGTGGTAGATACCAGGGTGACTACCTTACAACAATTCATTAAGTTCTACCTCTGTTGAGGGTGCTTTTCTATACACGTGTTTTATTTTATAGAAAATTATTTTAAAAGCAACTAGATAGATAATATAATTTAATTAAAAAACATAAACGTCAAATATATAGATACATATTGAACATATAGAACATAGATATATAAATAATAGATAAAACTGTAGCTAAAACTAATACTCAATCTGCACAATGAAACAACCGAGCTTGTATTAAATGAAGAGGCCTCAGGAGACTAGAAGTGATGTCGCTCCCGATCTTGGTTCAGATGACGCTCCTGGGCTCCAGGTCCAGGCCTTTACAGGAGTGAGACCAGAACCTGCAGCACAAACATAGGCAATGGAGTCACTGAGGAGGTGTACAGTCAGATGGAAGAGGGCTCCCTGGGGAGGGTGAGCAGGATCTGGAAGGCTCCTCGGGCCCTGGACTTGGCCTTGGGCCCTCATGTCCCCAGGGGTCAGATCCACAGGGCACTGGGGTCTGTTTGCTGCTCTTTGCTGAACGTGTGGTCTGCTAGCAGGGAGTGTCTAGAAATGTCCTACAGGACCGATTATACCTGGGCTTTTGGCCGGGCAGCCTTCAACTGACGGGTCCCTGGACAGTGAGACTGAGGCAGAGGAAAGCAGGGGGGCTCAGGGATCCGGGACGAAAAGGCTGATTCCCAACCACCCTGGGCCCTGTGAGGAGCCGGAGGTCTGATGACACAGGGGGTGGGTGAACCTGCCCCTCCACCCTACACTCAGTATAACTGCTCATAAGACCTGCACACTGGAAATGGAGACACCTGGAGTTTCTATTTTCCCTTATAATTCTTTCTAACCCCCAGCCAAACTCTCCTGAGGTTTATAATTTTAAAATGTTATTATGCTGCTGTAAGGAAAACATACGTTTTATCTGTTTAGCATATTGCAACTTTAAAAGTGGACAGAAGACACTGCTTTTCAAACTGTAATAAGACAAGTTATATTTAGGTTATTTAATGACAGAGTTGGAAAAACAAATAAAAAGAACATGAGTAACTTGAATCCTGCCCCTTTAACTCATCCCAAATAAGCATTGCACTGAACTGCTTTCTGGTTTTCCTTAACTTGAATTGAACACATACACAAAAGAATCTACAGAACCTCCAACCTCAGGTTGAGAAATGGTGCCGTGAAGTGACCCAGGCCCCCCAGGGGCCCCACAGAGGGTGAGGGACCCCCAGGGCTTGGGCAACTCCAGGCAGGCTGGAATCCTGCAGTGGCCCTACCTGATGCCAGGACTGTGAAGCACCCACAGGGATGCAGAGCTGGGCCAGGTGAGTTCTCTGCTTGCAAGAGCACTGGGCGCCTGTGTCCTCTTCACACTTTTCCCAGGAGTGCTGGGACTGGGGAGGTCGAGGACCCCCCAACCTCTCACCACAGCTAGCGATTAACTGGGGATGCTCCCTGCTGCCTTTAGGGCGGTTGGGAGGGCAGGGCTCGGTCCCGCAGAGAGAGGTGATGAACTTTCCAGTGGGGCTCTTCAAAGGGAACATGCTGGAACAGTACCTCCTAGAGTCATGCACATGGTGGCCCCGCAGTGCCCTACAGCCTCCCCTGTAGATGTAACAGCTGCCGGAGGATGCAGCCCAGCAAACATGGGGGCTTGTGTGGATGGGTACATGTGCCCTGGGGAGATGTGCTCCTGGCATCCTCCACTTGTCTGCAGGGTTTATTACCATCCTCTTGTCACCACCTTTGTGGTCACACTCAACAGCAGTCCCCACTGTTTTGGCTGGTGTTTCTGAAGCAGCAAAATGTAAGCTGGGGACTTATGGATGGAGAACACGTGCACTTGTCTGCCCCACCTTTTCACCTCCAGCCCTCCACGTTCATGCTTCCTCTTCCTGGGCTTCCTCTTCATCAGAAAGGAATTCCTCAAAAAGTTCTCTCCAGAAGGGGGACAGAGAATATCTTGACATCTGGAAGGAAGAGAACAGTCAGCCAGGTCTACGGCCACCCAGGGCAGGAAAACAACCATATGGGGTAGCTCACGGCAGAGCCGGACTTCGCCGTGGGCCCCGAAGGCTGGAGGGGGCCGAGACCTGCTGACTCGAGCCCCATCTCCTGCTCAGGCCACTCATGGTGACAAAGACAGATTCAATGGTGCATACCTCTGGTCAAGAGCCAGAGACATGCTAAGAAAATGTGGGAGGAGGCCTGCAGGAGAGATCACACATCTAATATAAGATCCCAGGACCCCCGGAGCCTGGATGAGACCAGGTCCTCCAGAATGACAATGATAAAAAGAGGGAAAGAGGAGACGAGGTAGGGTTACAAGGAAGAGTCTATGGATTTGAAAAAGAAAATTTAGAAAAAGACTTGCAACAGGAAATAAATTACCATCCGCATGTTGCTCTCTTTGTCAGAAACGTCGTCATCTGTCATGTAGAATTGTGGTGTCCAAGGGCAGCAGCCATGTTGGGGTGGACGTGGGAAAGGAAAGGGAAGATTCAGAGTTGGGATGTGACCTTGAGACCCCTGTGTTCTCATCTCCACGACCTCCCAGGGCCTCAATTGTACCACCTCTGCAATGAAGAAGTGGGTCTCTGACCTCCAACATAAGGTTGCCGCCCTCAACTTTCCTACTCCCCTGTGCACAATACCCTAGATGTGCTAACCAGAAAATAAACTTCCATATTAGGCAGTGACAAGCGCAAGAAAGAGCAGCTCATGTGCAAAAGATCATTTTTGATGAGCAAATCAAGAAAAGGTGATTATAGAGCACAGTCACGTCTAAGGACACAATTGCTCTCTATTGTATCATTAAATAAGAAAAAAACAAGCCAGAATTCTACACATATTTTATTCTTCCTTCTGATTTCATATCCACCTTGCTCAGTCTCCAAAGCAGGAGATATAACCCTAAAGTTCCAGGAACCCTCTGCCATTAGATCCTACCTAAGTGTTGTTCCTACTTGTATCCTTTTCCTTATCATGGCCACAAATGTTATCCAAAGTCGATTCTGTACACACACACACATGAATTAACAAGTCTTATGGATACATTTAAAACGTGACTAATGTGACTGAGTAATTGGATATTTTATTTTGTTTTATTTTAATACACTGAGTTAATCATTAATTGAATTAAATAAATTATAACAGGCACATCTAGCTAGTGGCTACCACATTGTAATACACATCCCTCTCTCTCTCTCTCTCTCTCTCTCCATATATATATATATACATATATATATATATATATGTATATATATAAAATATATGGAGGATGTTACCACCGCTCCCCTGGTTATTCCCCTCTGTATGGTCTACCCACTCAAGATGGCTGTTTGCTGATGGTTTACCAAAGGAAAAACCTCTGCCCCTTGAAGATACTTAGCCCAAGCGGTAAGAGGGATGCGTCCCTCTGCAGGTTTCCCTGGTAACCGATGAGCCCATCTGCTGTCAATTCCCCCTTTAACTGGTAGCCTGCCTATTCCGCCCAGAGAGAAGAATGCTGCTACTGCTGCTGCTGCGTTCTGCCTGCCATCGCCTATCTACAGTGGGATGTCTCTCCAGGACCACTTTGCTTCTGACGTGAAAGATCTCCCATCTATTAAACCATGAATGTCTCTGTCCCTGACTCCGGGCTCTTTCTTTAGCCCTGAGTCTGAGCAAGTACAGGGCTTGCAGGCGTGAGAGGTGCAGCCCAACACCTTCTGCAGGGCAGTTTGCTGGCCAGATTTGATGATTCATTTGTAGGTGATTCCTAGGCTCATGCACACTTGCCAGGCACTCATGAGACCTTGGGGACACTGAAACAGTAATGTCAACACCCAGATCCTAGAGGAATTCCCGACAGGTGTTCCACTTGAGGGGAGAGGTAATGAGCATGGCCCAGTGCACCTGTGCTAGACATAATCAGCGAGCAGGTGCAGAAGGGAGGGAGGGACATTCACTCACTTCATGAGGCCAGCCTTCTCACCACTGCCTCTGAAAAATCCAGGGAAGGAAGGGACAATAAGCCCTTAGAAGGTAAATGGCTTGTACACTGAAAACTACAAACCACTGCTGAAAGAATTTAACAAGGAACAAATAATTGAAATGACATATCATATTCATAGACTGGAGACTTATTATTGTTGACATTTCTACACTATGCAAAGGTAAGTATAAATTCATTGTAATAAATATCAAAATCCCAATGTCATTTTCAAAGAAAAAGAAAAAAAAAGATCCTAAAATATATATGGAAACACTAAGGACTCCAAACAGACAAAACAATCCTGAGAACAAAGAACATAGATGGAGGCTTCTCACTTCCTGTCTTCAAAACACATTACAAAGCCACAGGAATCAAAACTGTACGGTACTGACATAGAAACAGATATATAGGCCTAAAGACCAGAATAAATAACCCCCAAGAAAACTCATAGATACATGGCCAAATGAAAATCACCAAGCTTCTAAGACAACAAATAGGGAAAGTATAGTTTTTTCAACACTCAATAGGATGAAAATATAACTTACAGAAAGATTACAAACATATATCAGAAAAGGAGCTAATGTCCAAAATATATAAGAAAAACACTACAACTCAAATGCAAAGTAAGTTAAAAAAATTAAAAAGGACAAATAACTGGGTTCAGAAATGTGCAAAGACTTAAATAAGACATTTCCTGAAAAAGACATACAAATGGCGAACAAATATAGGAAAAGGTTCTCAACCTCACTAATAATCAGGGCAATGCAAATCAACACCTCATACCTGTTAGGCTGTGTATTATAAAGAAAAAAAATTAGCAGTTTAAGGACAAGATGTGGGGAATTGGAAACTTTGTACACTGCTGGTGGGAATGTAAAATGGTGCAGCTCTTATGAAAAAGAGTATGGGGGTTCCGTATAAAATTATAAACAGAAATATCATATGATTCAGCAATCACAGTTCTGGGTATATATCCAAAGGAAATTAAATCAGTATCACAATGAGATGAACTGAGGTTCATTGCAGCATTCTCCACAATAGCCTAGATATGCAACCAACTTCACAAAACAAGTAAGTGTCCTGTGCCTGAGCTAACCTTACGTACATCAAAACAACTCCATAAGTCTCTTAGCCCCTTAGAGAGGATGAAAGCAATATTAGAGTTAAAAGTATCTTGTCCGAATTCCCTCAGTCTGCAACACAGAAACAAAAGTTCTATAGCACGGAAAGCCTCATAAACACACAGCACGTGCCAGGGTTTACCCCAGCCTTGGAAGAACTGGGAAGGATAAGACCAAGGCAGGCCTGAGGAAAGGTGAGAGGACTGGACCAGGACTGGAGTGTGGGGAGCAGGGGCAGAGCTGTCTGGATGGAGCAGTGGGTTGTAAGAAGAGCAGTGACCCTGGGTCCTGCTGCCCTGAGTCTCTGTCCTCGGCCTGGTGAATTCCAGGAGACCAGGTTAGCAGGGCTGTGACAGCCAGTGTGTGAAGCGAGCCCAGCAGCCCCTTCACACAGTCCTCTACAATTCCTGCCGGCCATGAAGGGTCTTTAGGGGCAGCTGGATGTGGAGCCCTCTCAAATGGAAGCATGTCAGCACATCAGCCTTGGGAGGTGCTGAGGATAAAATGAGGAGACTGAGCACATGAACAGCATGTGTTCTCTGACTCATCCACTTCTGGGAGTGCCCTTTCCATGAGGAGTAAACAGTGAGGACAAAAGTAAGGTGAAGCTACAAGTCCTGAAAGTGTAGAGGGAGAGAGTTCAAGTCTCATCCACCACCTGACACTCACTATAAGAACTTGTTCTCCAGTGTCAAGTGACTATGAGAGTTTTGTTCCCACTAGGATATGGCCATCATACGTGAAGGTAAAAAGGAAACCAAAATCCCTGGTGCAAAATACCCTCCAGATACCAAACAGAAATGAAGTTCTCATCTTTGGCAGTGAAAAAGCAATGAAAGAGTAGTCTTGTGAGAAAGAAAATTTCTGAATGGCAAAGCAAGAAAAGATGACTATAAGCACAGTACAGTCAAAGGACATGGACAACATAACTCTATTATATCATTAAAATTTGGAAAGAACAAATCAGAATTCTACACATATTTCCTTCTTCTTCCTGATTTCATATTCACCTTCCTTAGTTTCTAAAGAACCGGGTGGAAACCAAGTGTTCTAGGAATTGTCTCGCTTTAGATCCTACCTGAGAGTTGTTCGCTACGTGAATCGTCATCAGCATCGCTGTTATGTATGCTCTCCACGATGCATTCTGTAGAAACACAACCATGAGCATAAAGTTATTATACAAGTTGACCCACCCATTTCTCCTACTCGACTTGCTGGCTCACACAGCCTCCCCCTGGTCTTCCCTCCAGGTTCTCAGACCTCCCCTGTGCTCTGAGCAGACAGAGTCCTTCAATAAGATATTGATCACCGTTGAAAATTTCAAATGAGGGAGAGATGCTGAGAAAATCACCTTTCGACCCCTCACTTCTATAGACCCATTTATAGCTTTCACCGTCAACCTTACCAACCTGAAATTCCAGATGTTACAGACACACTTGAAACATGGCTAGTGTGACCAAGCAATTGTGTGTTTTTTGCATTTTTTAATAGAATGAGTTAATTATTGTTTGAACTAAATTAATCATAAATAGACACATTTGGTTAGTGGCTACCACACTGGAAAGCTCAGCTCTAAGAAATCCAAAGATGAGAAAGAGGCAACCAGCCACACCTCCCCTGGTTGTTCTTTACTGCAGAAAATTTGATGGCCTGATCTGATCATTCGTATGTATGTATATCTTGGACTCTTGGACTCACGCCAGGCATTGGGAGAGTCCTTGTGGACACTGAAATAGTACAGTCAACACTCAGATCCAAGAGGAATTCCCAGCAAGGGGCCCACTTGTAGACAGAGGTGAAGGGCATGGCCAGTACACCTGTATTAGACATAATCAGAGAGTAGGTGCAGAGGGGAGGGAGGGATTTCACTCTCTGCATGAGTCCATCCTTCTCACCCCTGACTCTAGAAGACCTGAGGAAGTCAGTGGAAAAGACCCCTTAGGAGGTGAAAAATTTGTATACTGAAAACTACAGGACATTGCGGAAAGAAATTAAAGAAGAGACAAGTAATTTGAATGACATACCATGTTCATAGACTGGATTATTAAATACTGTTGGCATTTCTATACTACATAAAGTGATGTACACATATATTGCAACAACCCACAATATTCCATGTCATTATAGAAGTGGACAGAATCCAAAAATACATATGAAACCCCCCAAGTAGGTAAAACAATCTTGAGAGCAAAGAGCAACGATGGATATTAACACTTCCTGAACTCAAAACACATAACAATGCCACAGTAGTCAAAACAGTCTGCTACTGGCATCAAGACAGTGAGATAGACCAATGAAATCTAATAGAGAGACCCCAATAGACTCACATATATATGGCCAACTGATCTTGGCCAAGGTTCTAAGATTACCAAGTGAAGAAAGGATAGTCTCTTCAACAATCAACAGCATGAAAAGGCAACCTATAGGATTGGTGGAAATATGTGTAAACCTTGTATCTGAATAAGGGACCAATATCCAGAATATATAAGAAACTACTACAAGTCAATTTCAAAAAAGCAGCAGGCAAATAACTGAGTTTAAAAATGGGTAGGGCCTCCCTGGTGGCGCAGTGGTTGAGAGTCCGCCTGTCGATGCAGGGGATATGGGATCGTGCCCTGGTCCTGGAGGATACCATATGCCGCAGAGCGGCTGGGCCCTTGAGCCATGGCCGCTGAGCCTGCGCAACCGGAGCCTGTGCTCCGCAGCGAGAGACGCCACAACAGTGAGAGGCCCGCATACCGCAAAAAAAAAGAAAGGGTAAAAAGCTTCAGTAGAAATTTCTCCATAAAGACATACAAGTGGTCAATCTACATATGAAAATTTGCTCAACATCGCTAAACATCAGGGAAATAGAAATCAAGCCACAAGGAGATATCACTCACACCTGTTAGGATGTGTATTATAAAAAGACAATTAGGGCTTCCCTGGTGGCACAGTGGTTGAGAGTCCGCCTGCTGATGCAGGGGACACGTGTTCGTGCCCCGATCTGGGAGGATCCCACATGCCACTGAGCAGCTGGGCCTATAAACCATGGACGCCGAGCCTGTGCGTTTGGAGCCTGTGCTCTGCAACGGGAGACCTCACAAAAATGAGAGGCCCTTGTACTGCAAAAAAAAAAAGAAGAAGAAGAAGAAGAAAAGAAAGAAAATTACTGGATGCTGGCAAAGATGTGAAGAAGTGGAACTTCTATACCCTGTTTTGTACCCTGTAGTAATGTAAAATGGTGTAGCCATTATGGAAAAGAGAATGGAGGTCCCCCAAAAATTATTAAGAGAACTCTCATAAAATCCACCAGTCACTCATTTAGCTTTGTATACAAAGGAGATAAAACAAGAATGTCCAAGAGATATCTACAATCTCATGTCCATTGCAGCATTATACACAATACACAACATAGGAAAACTGTCTAGTGTCCATGGGAAGATGAATTAAATAAAGAAAATGTGGTGTCCACATACAGTGGAATGTCATTCAGTCTTTGAAAAAGAAGGAAATCCTGCCATTTGCAGAAACACGAAAGAACTTGGGGACATTTGTAAGAGTGAAATAAGCCAGTCACGGAAGGTAAAAAACTGAAAGAAAACACCGAGAAGCAGAGAATAGAAGGGTGGTTCCAAGAGCTGGCAGGAGATTGACATGGGAAGTCTCTGTTCAATGGTTAGAATGTGTTATTTGCAAAATGGAAAAGTTCTAGACACATGCTGTACAACAAGGTGCATGTAGTCAACAGGACTGCCTGGACATTTCAAAACTTGTTAAGACGTTGGATTTCATTGTATGAGTACTTTTACAACAATAAAATATACATATGTAAAATAAATACAAAGTGGAAAAAGGGGAAAAAAGAAGAAAAATAAGGAAAGGGAGTCAACAGAGGGAAAGAAGAAAGCAGGAAGGGTCTCGAATGTACACAGGTATCAGGAGATAATGGGAGAGAAGGTCCTCTCCCCAGGCTTTAAAGAAGACATCTCTCCAGAGTTCACTCCAGCAAGAGTGGATGTCCTTTCTCTTCCCCATTTAACCAGAAGTGCCAATAGCATCCTAAGTGTGGCCCAGGCTGTGCTCAGGAGTACACTTTTCCTTGATCTCTAAACCAAACACCCCTGACTCCCCATGGCTCAGGTGTCCTTCCTGTATCTCCTTCCACTTCTCTAAAGCATTTCCCTCTTCAAGTCCATCCCAAGGCTCCATTCCTGTTCTCACATATGTTGTTCACTGGGTGGGTCTCTAAGTTCTTAAGAGCCTCCCTGTGAGTAGCAGGCACTGAATTGCACACCAGGGTTCCCCTCAGCACCATCAGCAAACTACGACCTAGGGATTGAGGATTTCTAGAACAACTTTACTCATAGACAGTCTCTTGGGTAAACAAATGATATTTTACAATCAAGCATTTTCAGTTTTTTCTTTAGTGGGGAAAATATTGACACATATAAGGCAATCATATTCTATTCAAGTATGTATTTCTCAAAGGACTCACTATCGAAAAAAAATTTTTAAGTATAACTTTCCATGTTTTAAACGACTTTACTCCCAGACTTCTTTGCTTGCAAAAGCCTTCAGAAAATACCAAGAACCTACTCCATCTGGCAGTTTGCACAGCAACATGAGTGGGGATGTTCTTGTCACACTGCTTGGTTTCTCTGTCCCACCTTGCAAAGCACAACCTCCTGTCCGCCCTCCTGGGAAGGGAGCCAGTACCCACCATAAGCTCACACCCTGGGGTAGAGTTCTTGGATCTGTCTTCACTGTATGCAGTGTTCCTTGCCCAGCACACAGAAACAGGGCCGGCACAAGTGATGGAAGACAGACTTTCCACAGGAGAAGGACATTTCGTTTCCTTAGCACAGAATCCAATAGTGAATATTAGCCTCAAAGGAGAAAGGTGGAGTGAATATCCTCCATCTACTCCTGGAGGCTCCTTCTTTCTCGGACTCCTCCAGAACTGGGTGTGGCATGTGGGTACAAGCATGGGCTCCCTGCAAAAGGAAGGAGGCCTGCCTTGCACTAGGTGCTTCAGGGAAGGGGGGAGGACTCATCCCGAGGCTCTAATAGGAAACAGTTAGAATGAGGGAAGTGGCAGAGAGATGTATCATAACCATTCAGAATGCTATGAGACCTACTAAGAGATGAGATTTCTTATTAAATGAAATTGTAACTGACCCAGTAGTAGGGACTCTGAAACCCAGTTGTGTTCCTTAAGGATCCAGCCATGGAGCAACTAAGTCCGTGCACCACAACTACTAAGCCTGTGCTCTAGAGCCCGCAAGTCACAACTACAGAGCAGATGTGCCACAACTATTGAAGCCCATGCACCTAGAACCGATGCTCTGGAACAACAGAAGCCTCCAAAATGAGAAGCCCTCGCACTGCAACGAAGACCCGACACAGCCAAAAAAAAAAAAAAAAAAAAAAGAATCCAGTAAACATTTGCCTGAGTGGTGATAGGATTTGTTTTCCAGGTTAAATGCGTCTCAGTTGGTATAAAATCAATGCACACAATGAAAGTGTACAGTTTATTTACTTTTATATCCATACCCATTCATGATGCAGTGGTGATGGGAATATTTTTTAGAAAGTTGGCACCAGTAACAGTGATGTTTAGGGGAACATAAATCAAGGGAAACACAACACAAAAAGTTCACATACTCACAGAATCATCCCACTCATTTCACATACACACACACCCAGTCTCATGCACACAAACCTACACCACCTAACCGTAATACAGCTTCTTCCTGGGACTAAAATAATTGGTTCCATTACTTGTAAATCACTTTCTATCACCAGGACCCCTACTCTCATTCCCAGCACAAATTTGCAATCAGTTTGCCCTCTACACTAAAACCAGCAAGAATGTCCCACTTTCTCATCTTCCAAGTTCTTCCTCCCCAAGTGACTGATTCCAGAATACATACCGTTTTCACGTTCTGGGAAGGCCACCTGCAATTACAGAAGAGAAAACACTATGAGGATAAGATCACAGTGATGCTCAGGTCTTTTGTTCATTTGCTGACAGTAGAAAACCTCATAAGAAACAGTGGTCCAGGGAACCCAGCAAGGGTTATCAGAGCAAACCTACTCAGGCTGAAAGGCAAGAACTTTGCTGGGAGGATGGAACTTCCAAGTCCATTTAGGTTGGAAATTACAGAATTCTTTTCCTAGAGGAAAAATCGCTGCAGGAGAGAGAGCTCCATACTCTACAGGCTGTAATGGATGCTGTCAATTTTAATGTCCTGTGGAATCAGGCACCATGTGTTGGTAATAGACTCTCACTCCACATTCTCCCAACCAAGGGAATTGTATGTATCTGGAAGGAATACCCTCAAATATTCATAACTCAATTCTATTGAAAGAGAAATAAAGCAATATTTCTATCTCAGACCAGAAAAAATCCAGCTTACCTTGGGGATCCACGGAGGCTTTTCTTCTGTCCTATCACGCTGCAGGTCATCCGCCACATCCTCAGGGAGAGCTGGAGGGACACAGAGTAACTGTCAGGACACTGGTGATGCTGCTCAGGAATTACTCAAGGGCTTTCTTCTTGATGAAGACATGGGGTGGTGTGTATGGAAGTGGGAGGTCAGTAAGTGTGGGCTGAGCTGGTGTTGGGCCATCCTCTTTGGGGGATGAAATAAGGCAAAGGACAAGAGGAAGGAAATGAAAACAGAGCTTTGGCTTTCTAGATAAGGGGAGCCTAATCAGAAGGGAAGGGTCGATCTAAAAAATGGTAAACACTAAAATGCATGCTCTGTTTTAATGACACAGACCCATGACCCATCCTGCCTCTTTTGAGCTTCTGCTAAATTGCCACTGTCTCTTGATTCTTCCCAGATCACTCTTTCCCCAGCATCCACAATGCCAGCTCCTGCATTTGTCAGGTCTTTTGTTGTATGATATTTTATACTTGATTAACAGCAACCTCTATTAAAGGACTGAATACAATCCTAGACAAAATATGCTATATTTATTCACTAATCACTTGTCTTAAAGAAAATCAAATACAGAAGATTTGACAAAACTGAAATCCTACCATTTAGATACAGCCACTATCAATCGTATCATATTTTTCTCCCAGTCTTTGTTTTCTATACAATGTACGTATGCCCACTGAGTCAGGGGCTGTCCATACTCTAGGGAGCTGTTCCATAAGTGGGACACTTTGTTATGAAGAGGGAGCCCAGACTGAGCACAGCCTGTCTCTAACCCAGCTGTGCAGGAGAACTGTACAGGCTAATAGCCAGGTTCCAATTTGAGTCCTTGCTTGTGGACTACAGGAATTGACCAATTCTAAAGCTTATGGTAATGTTATCCAATACAATAAAATATCCCCGATTCTTATCTGCTTTTGGCCTTGTTTAAGCAATGACACCAGCACTGACAGATATGACCTGTACTGTATACATGGGGTCTCACACCTCTCAGAATCTGTGAGCTGACCAGGAGAATGCAGGTCTTGAGGTGAATTTCACATTAATGACTGTGCCAAAGTCAACTGATAAGTCCACCCATAGCTGCCCTGGATTCTGTGACCATAAGGCCACCTGATGGGCAAGGTCTGGACCTTTGGAGATGCTAGGACTTCCAGCCAAGGATACGGATGCAGGGACACCCTTGCTCCATGACTGAGGATCCCTTGGCTGAGTGGTAAGTGCAGGTCAGGGATACAGAGCACCCACATGGGGATCCATCCCTGGGTTCTCAGTTTGGCTTTTCCACTTAGGAGGTCAAGAGCTGAGAACATTTATCTCTGCACCATCTCCTTCTGAGGAAAAGGAATATTAACCAAATCTGGGCAACAGCTGTGTTGAGGGAAGAACAAGGTTGTGGACAGACAGTGTGCAGTGGTGATGAGCTTTGTTGACAGGTGAATTGTGCTGTGTAAGAGGGAAATATCTCCTCAGGAAACACACACACGCTCACGCATGCAGGTTCACAATCACACCACATAGGCTCACACATGGACCCCACCCCAACCCTGATACACACAAACCCACATCATCTAAATGATGCAGTTGCTTCCAGGACCATAGAACTTGGGCATGGCTCTTTACTGGGAAATCAGTCTCTAGCTCTACACCCCCAGCCCTCATCCCTGTAGGGACTCTGAATCAGGGTGTCTCTCCAAGCAAAGCCAGCAAGAGTGTCCCACCGTCTTCATCATCTAGATTGTTCCTCAGCACAGGGGTAAACTCTGAATACATACCGGTTTTGTTTGCTGTCCAATCCACCTGTGATTAGAGAAGAGAAAACAGTGTAAGGATCTCAGCAGACTGTGCTCTGCGGACACAGGTATTTCATCTCTTTTTTTGTCCTCAGAAAACCAAATGGGAAACTGTTGTTGAGTCAATGGCCCCAAAAGAAACCAGAGAAGACAGCTGTGGGAAAGGCTGGAGCTTTGCCTGGAAGATCTCTCAGGTCCACTTTGAGGAGCAAATACAAAAGTCTATTTCAGGGAGGGAAATTTTCTGCTGAGGAAAGTGTGTCTGACTCTACAGTTTCTAACTGATGTAGCCATTTTTTAAATGGCCTTTTGAATGAGTTATCTGTTGGGAAAGACCTTCAATCAGCATTCATCCAACCAAGCAAAATTGTATACATCAGCTGTCTTGAACATTGTAGATCTTCATATCTGAAATCAATTGGAAAAGAAAGAAATGAAGCAAACTTTTAATCTCTGATAAATAAGGGGAGCTTACCCTGGAGGTAGAAGGAGCCTCTTCAACTGCCCTCGCATGGGGCAGTCCCTCCAACCGGTCCTCATGGGGCTCTAGGAGGACACAGAGTAAGTGTCAGGACACTGGTGATGCTGCTCAGGAATTACTCAGAGAGCCTCGTTAATGTGGACACAGGGTGGGAGTGTATGGATGCAGGTGGTTACTGAGTGTGGACTGAGGTGCTGTTGGACAAACCTCCCTGGTGGGTGGAGGAAGGTAAAGGGGAGGAATATTTCAGAAATGAGGAAGAGAACCTTTAGCTTTCTAGCTGTAGGGAACCTAATCAATTTGAAAGTGTCAGTCTGAAAAAGCTTAAACACTAACATTGCACTATGTTTCAGTATAGAGTCCCACGGCCCCTCTGCCCATTTCAAAGTCCCTCCAAATCCCTCTTCTTCTTGAAATGTTACAAGACTCTTTCAGCTTCCTTCTAATCAAATATGATGCTCCTTCATTCATCGTCCATTCTGTTGGATTTTTGACTTATTTTATTGTGATGAAATATACATATTTATGCTTGTCATAATTTTTAAGTAGACAGTTCACTAGCATTTCTTACTTTCACAATGCTGTGTAGCCATCAACACAATCTACATCTTAAACTTTTTCATCATTTCAACGTAACCTCTGTACCCATTAAATCATAATCCACCTTACTCCTGCCTCCTGACCTTGGTAATTTCTGCTTCCGGTGTCTGTGAGTTTGCCTACACTAGGTACCTCATAGAGTGGAATCATATAATATTTGTCTTTCTGCGCCTGCCTTATTTCACTAACAATAATATATTCTTTATATTATTTGGATCATTCATTTTGTAGCATAAGTCAATCTTTAATTCCTTTTTATGGTTGAAAATTATTCCATTCTGTGTATATATCACATTTTATTTATCCATTCATCACCTCATAGACTTTCGATTGTTTGTATCTTTTGGCTACTAAGAATAATGCTACTATGAACATTAGTGTACACATTTCTGTATGGCACCATAATGGTGACAAATAATATTGTACATATTTCAAATATCATTGAATATAACAACACAAGGGGTGACTCTGAGGTGAACTAGGGACTTTTCATTAGTAAAAATATTCTTACATTGTTTCACTAATTGTAACAAATGTACTCCACCTATGTTATATATTATTAATAGCTGAAACTGGAGCGATAGGATACAGGAATTTTCTGTATTGCATGTACAACATTTATGTCAATATAATCCTGTTCTAAATAATGTCTAATAATTTAAAGAAATCTCAAAACATGGTTTCAGGGAGGGATGTGTTCTTGCTAAAGTTCAAAAATCAGCTAATGTCTAAACCATAACTAGAGACCACCTTCACTCTTTTTCTTTTTTTTTAATGCATATATTTTTTATTTTCTCCCATTTTTTTTATAACAAATTTAATCAGTTATACATATACATATGTTTCCATAACCCCTCCCTTTTGCGTCTCCCTCCCACCCTCCCTATCCCACCCCTCCAGGCGGTCACAAAGTACCGAGCTGACCTCCCTGTGCTATGCGGCTTCTTCCCACTAGCTATCTACCTCACGTTTGGTAGTGTATATATGTCCATGCCGCTCTTTCACTTTGTCACAGCTTACCCTCCCCCCTCCCCATATCCTCAAGTCCATTCTCTAGTAGGTCTGTGTCTTTATTCCTGTCTTACCCCTATGTTCTTCATGACATTTTTTTTTCTTAAATTCCATATATATGTGTTAGCATACAGTATTTGTCTTTCTCTTTCTGACTTACTTCACTCTGTATGACAGACTCTAGGTCTATCCACCTCATTACAAATAGCTCAATTTCATTTCTTTTTATGGCTGAGTAATATTCCATTGTATATATGTGCCACATCTTCTTTATCCATTCATCCGATGATGGACACTTAGGTTGTTTCCATCTCCGGGCTATTGTAAATAGGGCTGCTATGAACATTTTGGTACATGTCTCTTTTTGAATTATGGTTTTCTCAGGGTATATGCCCAGTAGTGGGATTGCTGGGTCATATGGTAGTTCTATTTGTAGTTTTTTAAGGAACCTCCATACCGTTCTCCATAGCGGCTGTACCAATTCACATTCCCACCAGCAGTGCAAGAGTGTTCCCTTTTTTCCACACCCTCTCCAGCATTTATTGTTTCTAGAGTTTTTGATGATGGCCATTCTGACTGGTGTGAGATGATATCTCATTGTAGTTTTGATTTGCATTTCTCTAATGAGTAAAGATGTTGAGCATCCTTTCATGTGTTTGTTGGCAGTCTGTATATCTTCTGTGGAGAAATGTCTATTTAGGTCTTCTGCCCATTTTTGGATTGGGTTGTTTGTTTTTTTGTTATTGAGCTGCATGAGCTGCTTATAAATTTTGGAGATTAATCCTTTGTCAGTTGCTTCATTTGCAAATATTTTCTCCCATTCTGAGGGTTGTCTTTTGGTCTTGTTTATGGTTTCCTTTGCTGTGCAAAAGCTTTTAAGTTTCATTAGGTCCCATGTGTTTATTTTTGTCTTTATTTCCATTTCTCTAGGAGGTGGGTCCAAAAGGATCTTGCTGTGATTTATGTCATAGAGTGTTCTGCCTATGTGTTCCTCTAAGAGTTTGATAGTTTCTGGCCTTACATTTAGGTCTTTAATCCATTTTGAGCTTATTTTTGTGTATGGTGTTAGGGAGTGATCTAATCTCATACTTTTACATGTCCCTATCCAGTTTTCCCAGCACCACTTATTGAAGAGACTGTCCTTTCTCCACTGTACATTCCTGCCTCCTTTATCAAAGATAAGGTGACCATATGTCCGTGGGTTTAACTCTGGGCTTTCTATCCTGTTCCATTGATCTATCTTTCTGTTTTTGTGCCAGTACCATACTGTCTTGATTACTGTAGCTTTGTAGTAGAGTCTGAAGTCAGGGAGCCTGATTCCTCCAGCTCCATTTTTCGTTCTCAAGATTGCTTTGGCTATTCGGGGTCTTTTGTGTTTCCATACAAATTGTGAAATTTTTTGTTCTAGTTCTGTGAAAAATGCCAGTGGTAGTTTGATAGGGATTGCATTGAATCTGTAGATTGCTTTGGGTAGTAGAGTCATTTTGACAATGTTGATTCTTCCAATCCAAGAACATGGTACATCTCTCCATCTATTTGTATCATCTTTAATTTCTTTCATCAGTGTCTTATAATTTTCTGCATACAGGTCTTTTGTGTCCTTAGGTAGGTTTATTCCTAGATATTTTATTCTTTTTGTTGCAATGGTAAATGGGAGTGTTTCCTTGATTTCACTTTCAGATTTTTCATCATCAGTATATAGGAATGCCAGAGATTTCTGTGCATTAATTTTGTATCCTGCAACTTTACCAAATTCATTGATTAGCTCTAGTAGTTTTCTGGTAGCATCTTTAGGATTCTCTATGTATAGTCTCATGTCATCTGCAAACAGTGACAGCTTTACTTCTTCTTTTCCGATTTGGATTCCTTTTATTTCCTTTTCTTCTCTGATTGCTGTGGCTAAAACTTCCAAAACTAGGTTGAATAAGAGTGGTGAAAGTGGGCAACCTTGTCTAGTTCCTGATCTTAGTGGAAATGGTTTCAGTTTTTCACCATTGAGGACGATGCTGGCTGTGGGTTTGTCATATATGGCCTTTATTATGTTGAGGAAAGTTCCCTCTATGCCTACTTTCTGCAGGGTTTTTATCATAAATGGGTGTTGAATTTTGTCGAAAGCTTTCTCTGCATCTATTGAGATGATCATATGGTTTTTCTCCTTCAATTTGTTAATATGGTGTATCACGTTGATTGATTTGCGTATATTGAAGAATCCTTGCATTCCTGGAATAAACCCCACTTGATCATGGTGTATGATCCTTTTAATGTGCTGTTGGATTCTGTTTGCTAGTATTTTGTTGAGGATTTTTGCATCTATGTTCATCAGTGAGATTGGCCTGTAGTTTTCTTTCTTTGTGACATCCTTGCCTGGTTTTGGTATCAAGGTGATGGTGGCCTCGTAGAATGAGTTTGGGAGTGTTCCTCCCTCTGCTATATTTTGGAAGAGTTTCAGAAGGATAGGTGTTAGCTCTTCTCTAAATGCTTGATAGAATTCGCCTGTGAAGCCATCTGGTCCTGGGCTTTTGTTTGTTGGAAGATTTTTTATCACAGTTTCAATTTCAGTGCTTGTGATTGGTCTGTTCATATTTTCTATTTCTTCCTGATTCAGTCTTGGCAGGTTGTGCATTTCTAAGAATTTGTCCATTTCTTCCAGGTTGTCCATTTTATTGGCATAGAGTTTCTTGTAGTAATCTCTCATGATCTTTTGTATTTCTGTAGTGTCAGTTGTTACTTCTCCTTTTTCATTTCTAATTCTATTGATTTGAGTCTTCTCCCTTTTTTTCTTGATGAGTCTGGCTAATGGTTTATCAATTTTGTTTATCTTCTCAAAGAACCAGCTTTTAGTTTTATTGATCTTTGCTATCGTTTCCTTCATTTCTTTTTCATTTATTTCTGATCTGATTTTTATGATTTCTTTCCTTCTGCTAACTTTGGGATGTTTTTGTTCTTCTTTCTCTAATTGCTTTAGGTGCAAGGTTAGGTTGTTTATTCGAGATGTTTCCTGTTTCTTAAGGTGGGATTGTATTGCTATAAACTTCCCTCTTAGAACTGCTTTTGCTGCATCCCATAGGTTTTGGGTCGTCGTGTCTCCATTGTCATTTGTTTCTAGGTATTTTTAAATTTCCTCTTTGATTTCTTCAGTGATCACTTCGTTATTAAGTAGTGTATTGTTTAGCCTCCATGTGTTTGTATTTTTTACAGCTCTTTTCCTGTAATTGATATCTAGTCTCATAGCATTGTGGTTGGAAAAGATACTTGATACAATTTCAATTTTCTTAAATTTACCAAGGCTTGATTTGTGACCCAAGATATGATCTATCCTGGAGAATGTTCCATGAGCACTTGAGAAAAATGTGTATTCTGTTGTTTTTGGATGGAATGTCCTATAAATATCAATTAAGTCCATCTTGTTTAATGTATCATTTAAAGCTTGTGTTTCCTTATTTATTTTCATTTTGGATGATCTGTCCATTGGTGAAAGTGGGGTGTTAAAGTCCCCTACTATGATTGTGTTACTGTCGATTTCTCCTTTTATGGCTGTTAGTATTTGCCTTATGTATTGAGGTGCTCCTATGTTTGGTGCATAAATATTTACAATTGTTATATCTTCTTCTTGGATCGATCCCTTGATCATTATGTAGTGTCCTTCTTTGTCTCTTCTAGTAGTCCTTATTTTAAAGTCTATTTTGTCTGATATGAGAACTGCTACTCCAGCTTTCTTTTGGTTTCCATTTGCATGGAATATCTTTTTCCATCCCCTTACTTTCAGTCTGTATGTGTCTCTAGGTCTGAAGTGGGTCTCTTGTAGACAGCATATAGATGGGTCTTGTTTTTGTATCCATTCAGCCACTCTGTGTCTTTTGGTGGGAGCATTTAATCCATTTACATTTAAGGTAATTATCGATATGTATGTTCCTATTCCCATTTTCTTAATTGTTTTGGGTTCATTATTGTAGGTATATTCCTTCTGTTGTGTTTCTTGCCTAGAGAAGTTCCTTTAGCATTTGTTGTAAAGCTGGTTTGGTGGTGCTGAACTCTCTCAGCTTTTGCTTGTCTGTAAATGTTTTAATTTCTCCATCAAATCTGAATGAGATCCTTGCTGGGTAGAGTAATCTTGGTTGCAGGTTTTTCTCCTTCATCACTTTAAGTATGTCCTGCCACTCCCTTCTGGCTTGTAGAGTTTCTGCTGAGAGATCAGCTGTTATCCTGATGGGGATTCCCTTGTGTGTTATTTGTTGTTTTTGCCTTGCTGCTTTTAATATGATTTCTTTGTGTTTAATTTTTGACAGTTTGATTAATATGTGTCTTGGCGTATTTCTCCTTGGATTTATTCTGTATGGGACTCTCTGTGCCTCCTGGACTTGATTAACTATTTCCTTTCCCATATTAGGGAAGTTTTCAACTATAATCTCTTCAAATATTTTCTCAGTCCCTTTCTATTTCTCTTCTTCTGGAACCCCTATAATTCGAATGTTGGTGCGTTTAATGTTGTCCCAGAGGTCTCTGAGACTGTCCTCTGTTCTTTTCATTCTTTTTTCTTTATTTTGCTCTGCAGCAGTTATTTCCACTATTTTATCTTCCACCTCACTTATCCGTTCTTCTGCCTCAGTTATTCTGCTATTGATCCCATCTAGAGTATTTTTTATTTCATTTATTGTGTTTTTAATCGATGCTTGATTCATCTTTAGTTCTTCTAGGTCCTTGTTAACTGTTTCTTGCATTTTGTCTATTCTATTTCCAAGATTTTGGATCTGGGAAATAGAATCTTGGATCATCTTTACCATCATTATTCTGAATTCTTTTTCAGGTAGAGTGCCTATTACCTCTTCATTTGTTAGGTCTGGTGGGTTTTTATCTTGCTCCTTCTCCTGCTGTGTGTTTTTCTGTCTTCTCATTTTGCTTATGTTACTGTGTTTGGGGTCTCCTTTTTGCAGGCTGCAGGTTCGTAGTTCCTGTTGTTTTTGGTGTCTGTCCCCAGTGGCTAAGGTTGGTTTAGTGGGTTGTGTAGGCTTCCTGGTGGAGGGGACTAGTGCCTGTGTTCTGGTGGATGAGGCTGGATCTTGTCTTTCTGGTGGGCAGGTCCACGTCTGGTGGTGTGTTTTGGGGTGTCTGTGGACTTTTTATGATTTTAGGCCACCTCTCTGCTAATGGGTGGCGTTGTGTTCCTGTCTTGCTAGTTGTTTGGCTCAGGGTGTCCAGCACTGTAGCCTGCTGGTCGTTGAGTGAAGCTGGGTGCTGGTGTTGAGATGGAGATCTCTGGAAGATTTTCGCCGTTTGATATTATGTGGAGCTGGGAGGTCTCTTGTGGACCAGTGTCCTGAAGTTGGCTCTCCCACCTCAGAGGCACAGCACTGACTCCAGGCTCCTCAATTTGGGATGATGTGTTGTCTATTCATGTATTCCACAGATGCAGGATACATCAAGTTGATTGTGGAGCTTTAATCCGCTGCTACTGAGGCTGCTGGGAGAGGTTTCCCTTTCTCTTCTTTGTTCTCACAGCTCCTGGGTCTCAGCTTTGGATTTGGCCCCGCCTCTGCGTGTAGGTAGCCGGAGGGCGTCTGCTCTTCACTCAGATAGGACAGGGTTAAAGGAGCAGCCTCTTCGGGGACTCTTGCTCACTCAGGCCGGGAGGGAGGGAGGGGCATGGAGTGCGGGGCGAGCCTGCAGCGGCAGAGGTCGGCGTGACGTTGCACCAGCCCGAGGCGCGCCGTGCGTTCTCCCAGGGAAGCCGCCCCTGGATCCCGGGACCCCAGCAGTGGCGGGCTGCACAGGCTCCCGGAAGGGCGGTGTGGGCAGTGACCTGCGCTCGCACACAGGCTTCTTGGCGGCGGCAGCAGCAGCCCCAGCGTCCCACGCCCGTCACTGGGCTCCGCGCTTTCAGTCGCGACTCGCGCCCGTCTGTGGAGCCCCTTTAAGCAGCGCTCTTAATCCCCTCTCCTCGCGCACCAGGAAACCAAGAGGGAAGAAAAAGTCTCTTGCCTCTTCGGCAGCTCCAGAGTTTTCACGGACTCCCTCCCGGCTAGCTGTGGCACATTAGCCCCTTTCAGGCTGAGTTCTGGCCGCCAGCCCCAGTCCTCTCCCTGCGCTCTGACCGAAGCCCGAGCCTCAGCTTCCAGTGCTGCGCACCCCGGCGGGTGAGCAGACAAGCCTCTCGGGCTGGTGAGTGCCGCTCGGCACCGATCCTCTGTGTGCGGATCTCTCCGCTTTGCCCTACCCAGGTATGTGGGGAGTTTCTTGCCTTTTGGGAGGTCTGGGGTTTCTGCCAGCGTTCAGTAGGTGTTCTGTAGGAGTTGTTCCACGTGTAGCTGTATTTCTGGTGTATCCGTGGGGAGGAAGGTGATCTCCGCGTCTTACTCTTCCGCCATCTTACCCGGAAGTCTCCACCTTCACTCTTAAACATGAACCAAATGTTGAATTTTAAATGAATGTTTACTTCCATCGTTAAAACAGTACCATCTGGTTTAGTAAGTTTCAATGTGAACACATGGAATAAAAGAAGAATACTGCTTAATATTTCATAGCTTTTTCTTCAATATGAGGCACTGAATCAACTAGAATAATTATTCTTGAGTGAACCGAATGAGACATTTTCCACAGTACCTTCAGCTGGGTCATTTATAGGGTGCACCCTAAAATGTGGCCGGATCCGGATCTTTTTCAGCCAGCCTGGGGTTGATATTCTTGACCTCTGATGAGTGTTTCTTCTTCTCGCATTCTGGGAGCAGCATCCTGGGAAATGCATTACAATAGAGACAACTATTGACATCTTGCTGGCAGAAGACCATGGGGAAATAAGCAATAATTTATTCACAGTTCAATCCTTTGGTCCCTTTCCTCACCAGCGGCCCAGAAGAGCCTCCTGAATCAAAGTTGGATTTAGGAAGATCTTGCAGTTTGGTATGCAGTGAAAACACCCAACAGACAGGTATTGTGGGCAAATATCTTCATTTAACTGAGAATGTCTAGAAAGTCAGCAAACCATTGGGACCATGACTGATGGACTGGATTCAAATCCCGATTAGAAGAAGCATGCACTTGGGAAAGATATGTAGATCCCTCTTTGCCTCAGTTCCCTGTTCTGAGATGTAGAAATGTTAATATGGCCTACTTTTAGCATCATGTCATGTGGCCAAAAATGATTGAATGCAGGTAAAATGTTTGAAAAATAAAGGACCAGTGCTTCCCAAATGCTCTATAAGTGTTCAATCCTGAATGATGGCAAGAAGAAGCTGGATATTTCGTAGCTGTTGAAAGGAGAGAAGGGATTTGACGGCTCCAAGTAAAGGGGGATTCAAGCTTACTCTTCAGCTTTTTCATGGGAACAATGCTTTACAGCTCATGGAGAATATCCATTATCATGTCTGACACCCAGCCCTGTTGGGGGTGAAGGGGAGGGCAAAGTGGGGGGCTGTAACCCATATGTTATGGTGGAGGGTGTGGAAATTTAGAGAGATAAGTGACTGTCCAAGAGTCACAACGATGATGAATGATGGATCACGGACAGGACAGACAGAGCCAGTGCCTACCCTGAGCTCAATCCCTGGGGTAGATCTCTTGGTTCTGTCTTCACTGTATGCAGTGTTTCTTGCCCAGCACACAGAAACAGGGCCGGCACAAGTGATGGAAGACAGACTTTCTACAGGAGAAGGACATTTCGTTTCCTTAGCACAGAATCCGATAGTGAATATTAGCCTCAAAGGAGAAAGGTGGAGTGAATTTCCTCCATCTACTCCTGGAGGCTCCTTCTTTCTCAGACTCCTCCAGAACTGGGTGTGGCATGTGGGTACAAGCATGGCCTCCCTGCAAAAGGAAGGAGGCCTGCCTAGCACTAGGTGCTTCAGGTAAGGGGGGAGGACTCATCCCGAGGCTCTAATAGGAAACAGTTAGAATGAGGGAAGTGGCAGAGAGATGTATCATAACCATTCAGAATGCTATGAGACCTACTAAGAG
Source organism: Mesoplodon mirus (assembly GCF_964341445.2). Lineage (NCBI taxonomy): Eukaryota > Metazoa > Chordata > Mammalia > Artiodactyla > Ziphiidae > Mesoplodon > Mesoplodon mirus. The sequence goes on along the minus strand of NW_028295098.1, from coordinate 35,029 downwards.
ATGAGATTTCTTATTAAATGAAGTTGTAATTGACTCAGTAGTAGGGATTCTGAAACCCAGTTTTGTTCATTAAGAATCCAGCCATGGGACCTGGAGGAAGATGGCGGAAGAGTAAGATGCAGAGATCACTTTCTTCCCCACAGATACATCAGAAATTCATCTACACGTGGAACAACTCCTGCAGAACACCTACTGAATGCTGACAGAAGACCTCAGATCCCACAAAAGGCGAGAAACTCCCCACATACCTGGGTAGGGCAAAAGAAAAAAAGAATAAACAGAGACAATAGGATAGGGACGGGACCTGCACCAGTGGGAGGGAGCCGTGAAGGAGGAAAGGTTTCCCCACACTACAAGCCCCTTCGCGGGTGGAGACTGCAGGTGGCGGAGGGGGAAAGCTTCGGAGTAGCAGAGGAGAGCACAGCAACAGGGGTTTGGAGGGCAAAGTGGAGAGATTCCGGGACATTGGATCGGTGCCCGCAGGCACACCCCTGCCCAAGAGGCTTGTCTGCTCGGGCGCTGGGGCGGGCGGGGCTGGGAGCTGAGGTTCCGGTATCGGCTTTCAGTCGGAGCGCAGGGAGAGGACTGGGGCTGGCGGCAGGAAGAGAGCCTGAAGGGGTTAGTGCACCACGGCTAGCCCAGAGGGAGTCCGGGGAAAGGGTCTGGAGCTGCCGAAGAGGCAAGAGACTTTTTCTTCCCTTTTGTTTCCTGGTGCGTGAGGAGAGGGCATTAAGAGGGCTGCTTGGGGAAGCACCGGAGATGGGCGCGAGCTGCGGGTAGAGGCACGGACCCCGGAGACCGGCGTGGGACGCTGGGGCTGCTGCTGCCACCGCCGCGGGGCCTGTGTGTGAGCACGGGTCACTGTCCGCCCTGCCTTCTGGGAGGCCTGTGCACCCCACCACTGCCGGGGTCCCGGGACCCGGGGACGGCTTTCCCGGGAAAGCGCACGGAGCACCTCGGTCTGGTGCAACGTCACAGCGGCCTCTGCCGCCGCAGGCCCGCCCCACTCTGTGTGCCCCTCCCTCCCCTATGCCTGAGTGAGCCAGAGCCCCTGAATCAGCGGCTCCTTTAAACCCGTCCTGTCTGAGCGAAGAACGGACGCCCTCCGGTGACCGATGCGCAGAGGTGGGGCCAGGTCCAAGGCTGAGACCCGGGAGCTGTGAGAGCAGAGAAGAGACAGGGAAATCTCTCTGTGCAGCCTTGGAGGCAGCGGATTAAAGCTCCACGGTCCACTTGATGTGCCCTGCATCTGTGGAGTGCATGAATGGACAGCGAATCATGCCAAATTGAGGAAGTGGACTTTGAGGACAAGATTTAAGACTTTCCCCCCTTTTCCTCTTTTTACAACGAATTATCCCAAATTAAGGAGGTGGACTTAGAGAGCAAGATTTCAGACTTCTCGCCCTTTTCCTCTTTTTACAACGAATTATCCCAAATTGAGGAGGTGGACTTGGAGAGCAAGATTTTTGATTTTTTCCCCCTGCTCTCTTTTTGTGAATGTGTATGTGTATTCTTCTGTGTGAGATTCTCTCTGTATAGCTTTGCTTCCACCATATGTCCCAGGGTTCTATCTGTCCATTTTTTTTTCAATAATTACTTTTTAATTTTAATAACGCTACTATATTTCATACTTTATTCTATTTTACTTTACCTGCTCTTTCTTTTTTTCCTACCTTCCCTTCCTCCCTCCCTCCCTCCGCCCCTCCTTTCCTTCTTTCTCTCTTTCATTCCTTCCTCCCTCCCTCGCTCCCTTCTTCCGTTCACTCTTTTTCTTTCCTTCCTCCCTCCCTCCATCCCTCCTGTCCTTCTTTCCTCCCTCCCTCCTCCCACGCTTCTTCCTTTCACTTTCTTTTTCTTTCCTTCCTCCCTCCCTCACTCCTGTCTTTCTTTCTTTCCTTCCTTCCTCCCTCCCTCCCTCCCTTCTCCCTTTCACTCTTTCTTTTACTTTCCTTCCTCCCTCCCTCACTCCTTTCTTTCTTTCTTTCCTTCCTTCATCCCTTCTTCCATTCACTCTTCCTTTTCCTTTCATTCCTCCCTCCCTCCTTTCTTTCTTTCTTTCCATCCTTCCTCCCTCCCTCCCTCCTTTCTTTCTTTCTTTCTTCCTTCCTTCCTTCCTTCCTTCCTTCCTTTCTTTCCTTTTCCTTTCTTTCTCTCTCTCTCTCTTTCTTCTACTAATTCTTTCTACTTTTTCTCCCTGTTATTCTGAGCCGGGTGGATGAAAGGCTCTTGGTGCTGCAGCCAGGAGTCAGTGCTGTGCCTCTGAAGTGGGAGAGCCAACTTCAGGACACGGATCCACAAGAGACCTCCCAGCTCCACATAATATCAAGCAGCGAATATCTCCCAGAGATCTCCATCTCAACACTAGCATCCAGCTTCAGTCAACGACCAGCAAACTACAGTGCTGGTCAAGCTATACCAAGCAACAAGCAAGGCAGGAACACAACCCCACCCATTAACAGAGAGGCTGCCTAAAAACATAATAAGGCCACAGGCACCCCAAAACACACCACCAGACGTGGACCTGTCCACCAGAAAGACAAGATCGAGCCTCAACCACCAGAACACAGGCACTAGTCCCCCCCACCAGGAAGCCTACACAACCTACTGAAACAAACTTAGCCATTGGGGACAGACACCAAAAACAACGGGAACTACGAACCTGCAGCCTGCAAAAAGGAGACCTCAAACACAGTAAGATAAGCAAAATGAGAAGACAGAAAAACACACAGCAGGTGAAGGAGCGAGATAAAAACCTACCAGACCTAACAAATGAAGAGGTAATAGGCAGACTACCTGAAAAAGAATTCAGAATAATGATAGTAAAGATGATCCAAGATTCTATTTCCCAGATCCAAAATCTTGGAAATAGAATAGACAAAATGCAAGAAACAGTTAACAAGGACCTAGGAGAACTAAAGATGAATCAAGCATCGATTAAAAACACAATAGGTGAAATGAAAAATACTCTAGATGGGATCAATAGCAGAATAACTGAGGCAGAAGAACGGATAAGTGAGGTGGAAGATAAAATAGTGGAAATAACTGCTGCAGAGCAAAATAAAGAAAAAAGAATGAAAAGAACAGAGGACAGTCTCAGAGACCTCTGGGACAACATTAAACGCACCAACATTCGAATTATAGGGGTTCCAGAAGAAGAAGAGAAAAAGAAAGGGACTGAGAAAATATTTGAAGAGATTATAGTTGAAAACTTCCCTAATATGGGAAAGGAAATAGTTAATCAAGTCCAGGAGGCACAGAGAGTCCCATACAGAATAAATCCAAGGAGAAATACACCAAGACACATATTAATCAAACTGTCAAAAATTAAACACAAAGAAATCATATTAAAAGCAGCAAGGGAAAAGCAACAAAGAACACACAAGGGAATCCCCATCAGGTTAACAGCTGATCTCTCAGCAGAAACTCTACAAGCCAGAAGGGAGTGGCAGGACATAATTAAAGTGATGAAGGAGAGAAACCTGCAACCAAGATTACTCTACCCAGCAAGGATCTCATTCAGATTTGATGGAGAAATTAAAACCTTTACAGACAAGCAAAAGCTGAGAGAGTTCAGCACCACCAAACCAGCTTTACAACAAATGCTAAAGGAACTTCTCTAGGCAAGAAACACAACAGAAGGAATATACCTACAATAACGAACCCAAAGCAATTAAGGAAATGGGAATAGGAACATACATATCAATAATTACCTTAAATGTAAATGGACTAATTGCTCCCACCAAAAGACACAGAGTGGCTGAATGGATACAAAAACAAGACCCATATATATGCTGTCTACAAGAGACCCACTTCAGACCTAGAGACACATACAGATTGAAAGTAAGGGGATGGAAAAAGATATTCCATGCAAATGGAAATCAAAAGAAAGCTGGAGTAGCAATTCTTATATCAGACAAAATAGACTTTAAAATAAAGACTATTACAAGAGACAAAGAAGGACACTACATAACGATAAAGGGATCGATCCAAGAAGAAGATATAACAATTGTAAATATTTATGCACCCAACATAGGAGCACCTCAATACATAAGGCAAATACTAACAGCCATAAAAGGGGAAATCGACAGTAACACACTCATAGTAGGGGACTTTAACACCCCATTTTCACCAATGGACAGATCATCCAAAATGAAAATAAATAAGGAAACACAAGCTTTAAATGATACATTAAACAAGATGGACTTAATTGATATTTATAGGACATTCCATCCAAAAACAACAGAATACATATTTTTCTCAAGTGCTCATGGAACATTCTCCAGGATATATCATATCTTGGGTCACAAATCAAGCCTTGGTAAATTTAAGAAAATTGAAATTGTATCAAGTATCTTTTCCAACCACAATGCTATGAGACTAGACATCAATTACAGGAAAAGATCTGTAAAAAATACAAACAAATGGAGGCTAAACAATACATTACTCAATAACGAAGTGATCACTGAAGAAATCAAAGAGGAAATAAAAAAATACCTAGAAACAAATGACAATGGAGACATGATGGCCCAAAACCTATGGGACGCAGCAAAAGCAGTTCTAAGGGGGAAGTTTTTAGCAATACAATCCCACCTTAAGAAACAGGAAACATCTCGAGTAAACAACCTGACCCTGCACCTAAAGCAATTAGAGAAAGAACAAAAAACCCCAAAGCTAGCAGAAGGAAAGAAATCATAAAGATCAGATCAGAAATAAATGAAAACGAAATGAAGGAAACGATAGCAAAGATCAATAAAACTAAAAGTTGGTTCTTTGAGAAGATAAATAAAATTGACAAACCATTAGCCAGACTCATCAAGAAAAATAGGGAGAAGACTCAAATCAATAGAATTAGAAACGAAAAAGGAGAAGTAACAACTGACACTGCAGAAATACAAAAGATCATGAGAGATTACTACAAGAAACTCTATGCCAATAAAATGGACAACCTGGAAGAAATGGACAAATTCTTAGAAATGCACAACCTGCCAAGACTGAATCAGGAAGAAATAGAAAATATGAACAGACCAATCACAAGCACTGACATTGAAACTGTGATAAAAAATCTTCCAACAAACAAAAGCCCAGGACCAGATGGCTTCACAGGCGAATTCTATCAAGCATTTAGAGAAGAGCTAACACCCATCCTTCTCAAACTCTTCCAAACAATTTCAGAGTAAGGAACACTCCCAAACTCATTCTACGAGGCCACCATCACCTTGATACCAAAACCAGGCAAGGATGTCACAAAGAAAACTACAGGCCAATCTCACTGATGAACATAGATGCAAAAATCCTCAACAAAATACTAGCAAACAGAATCCAACAGCACATTAAAAGGATCATACACCATGATCAAGTGGGGTTTATTCCAGGAATGCAAGGATTCTTCAATATACGCAAATCAATTAATGTGATACACCATATTAACAAGTTGAAGGAGAAAAACCATATGATCATCTCAATAGATGCAGAGAAAGCTTTCGACAAAATTCAACACCCATTTATGATAAAAACTCTGCAGAAAGTAGGCATAGAGGGAACTTTCCTCAACATAATAAAGGCCATATATGACAAACCCACAGCCAACATTGTCCTCAATGGTGAAAAACTGAAACCATTTCCACTAAGATCAGGAGCAAGACAAGGCTGCCCACTCTCACCACTATTATTCAACCTAGTTTTGGAAGTTTTAGCCACAGCAATCAGAGAAGAAAAGGAAATAAAAGGAATCCAAATTGGAAAAGAAGAAGTAAAGCTGTCACTGTTTGCAGATGACTTGATACTGTACATAGAGAATCCTAAAGATGCTACCAGAAAACTACTAGAGCTAATCAATGACTTTGGAAAAGTAGAGGATACAAAATTAATGCAAAGAAATCTCTGGCATTCCTGTACACTAATGATGAAAAATCTGAAAATGAAATCAAGAAAACACTCCCATTTACCATTGCAACAAAAAGAATAAAATATCTAGGAATAAACCTACCTAAGGAGACAAAAGACCTGTATGCAGAAAATTATAAGACACTGTTGAAAGAAATTAAAGATGATACAAATAGATGGAGAGATATACCATGCTCCTGGATTGGAAGAATCAATATTGTGAAAATGACTCTACTACCCAAAGCAATCTACAGATTCAATGCAATCCCTATGAAACTACCACTGGCATTTTTCACAGAACTAGAACAAAAAAATTTCAAAATTTGTTTGGAAAAACAAAAGACCCCGAATAGCCAAAGCAATCTTGAGAACGAAAAAAGGAGCTGGAGGAATCAGGCTCCCTGACTTCAGACTATACTACAAAGCTACAGTAATCAAGACAGTGTGGTACTGGCACAAAAACAGAAAGATAGATCAATGGAACAGGATAGAAAGCCCAGAGATAAACCCACGCACATATGGTCAACTTATCTTTCATAAAGGAGGCAGGAATGTACAGTGGAGAAAGGACAGCCTCTTCAATAAGTGGTGCTGGGAAAACTGGACAGGGACATGTAAAAGTATGAGATTAGATCACTCCCTAACACCATACACAAAAATAAGCTCCAAATGGATTAAAGACCTAAATGTAAGGCCAGAAACTATCAAACTCTTAGAGGAAAACATAGGCAGAACACTCTATGACATCAATCACAGCAAGATCCTTTTGGACCCACCTCCTAGAGAAATGGAAATAAAAACAAAGATAAACAAATGGGACATAATGAAACTTCAAAGCTTTTGCACAGCAAAGGAAACCATAAACAAGACCAAAAGACAACCCTCAGAATGGGAGAAAATATTTGCAAATGAAGCAACTGACAAAGGAGTAATCTCCAAAATTTATAAGCAGCTCATGCAGCTCAATAGCAAAAAAACAAACAACCCAATCCAAAAATGGGCAGAAGACTTAAATAGGCATTTCTCCAAAGAAGATATACAGACTGCCAACAAACACATGAAAGAATGCTCAACATCATTAATCATTAGAGAAATGCAAATCAAAACTACAATGAGATATCATCTCACACCAGTCAGAACGGCCATCATCAAGAAATCTAGAAACAATAAATGCTGGACAGGGTGTGGAGAAAAGGGAACACACTTGCACTGCTGGTGGGAATGTGAATTGGTACAGCCACTATGGAGAACAGTATGGAGGTTCCTTAAAAAACTAAAAATAGAACTACAGTATGACCCACCAATCCCACTACTAGGCATATACCCTGAGAAAACCATAATTCAAAAAGAGACATGTACCAAAATGTTCATTGCAGCTCTATTCACAATAGCCCAGAGCTGGAAACAACCTAAATGTCCATCATCAGATGAATGGATAAAGAAGATGTGGCACATATATACAATGGAATATTACTCAGCCATAAAAAGAAATGAAACTGAGCTATTTGTAATGAGGTGGGTAGACCTAGAGTCTGTCATACAGAGTGAAGTAAGTCAGAAAGAGAAAGACAAATACTGTATGCTAACACATATATATGGAATTAAAAAAAATGTCATGAAGAACCTAGGGGTAAAACGGGAATAAAGACACAGGCCTACTTGAGAATGGACTTGAGGATATGGGGAGGAGGAAAGGTAAGCTGTGACAAAGCGAAAGAGAGGCATGGACATATATACAGTACCAAACGTAAGGTAGATAGATAGTGGGAACCAGCCACAGAGCACAGGGACATCAGCTCGGTGCTTTGTGACCGCCTGGAGGGGAGGGATGGGGAGGTTGGGAGGGAGGGAGATGCATGAGGAAAGGGATGTGGGAACAGATGTAAATGTATAACTGATTCACTTTGTTATAAAGCAGAAACTAATAAAAAAATTATCTTTGAGCCGAAAAGGAAAAAAAAGAAGTAATCAATAAAAATTATTAATATACTCTCTCAAATAAAAAAAACAAAAAAAGAATTTAGCCATGGAGCAACTAAGCCTGTGCACCAAAAGAACTAAGCCTGTGCTCTAGAGCCCGCAAGTCACAACTACTGAGCCCACGTGCCACAACTATTGAAGCCCATGCACCTAGAGCCCGTGTTCTGGAACAACAGAAGCCACCGAAATGAGAAGCCCGCACACTGCAACGAAGACCCAACACAGCCAAAAAAAAAAAAAAAAAGAATCCAGTAAACATTTGCCTGGGTGGTGATAGGATTTGTTTTCCAGGTTAAATGAGGCTCACTTGGTATAAAATCAATGCACACACTGAAAGTGTACAGTTTATTTATTTTTATATCCATACCCATTCAAGATGCAGTCGTGATGGGAATATTTTCTAGAAAGTTGGCACCAGTAAGAGTGATGTTTAGGGGAACATAAATCAAGGGAAAAACAACACAAAAAGTTCACATACACACACAGAGTCATACCACTCATTTCACATACAGACACACCCAGTCTCATGCACACAAACCTACACCATCTAACCGTAATAAAGCTTCTTCTTGGGACTATAGTAATTGGTCACATTACTTGTAAATCACTTTCTATCACCAGGACTCTACTCTCATTCCCAGCACAAATTTGGAATCAGTTTGTCCTCTACACTAAAACCAGCAAGAATGTCCCATTTTCTCATCTTCAAAGTTCTTCCTCCCCAAGTGACTGATTCCATCATACATATCGGTTTCATGTTCTGTGAAGGTCACCTGCAATTACAGAAGAGAAAACACTATGAGGATAAGATCACAGTGATGCTCAGGTCTTTTGATCATTTGCTGACAGTAGAAAACCTGATAAGAAACAGTGGTCCAGGGAACCCAGCAAGGGTTATCAGAGCAAACCTACACAGGGTGAAAAGCAAGAACTTTGCTGGGAGGATGGAACTTCCAAGTCCATTTAGGTTGGAAATTACAGAATTCTTTTCCTAGAGGAAAAATCGCTGCAGGAGAGAGAGCTCCGTACACTACAGGCTGTAATGGATGCTGTCAATTGTAATGTCCTGTGGAGTCAGGCACCATGGGTTGGTAATAGTCTCTCACTCCACAATCTCCCAACTAAGGGAATTGTATGTATCTGGAAGGAATAACCTCAAATATTCATAACTTAATTCTATTGAAAGAGAAATAAAGCAATATTTCTATCTCAGACCAGAAGAAATCTAGCTTACCTTGGGGATACACGAAGGCTTTTCTTCTGTCCTATCATGGTGCATGTCATCCGCCACATCCTCAGGGAGAGCTGGAGGGACACAGAGTAACTGTCAGGACACTGGTGATGCTGCTCAGGAATTACTCAGGGCCTTTCTTCTCGATGAGGACATGGGGTGGTGTGTATGGATGTGGGAGGTTAGTAAGTGTGGGCTGAGCTGGTGTTGGGCCATCCTCTTTGGGGGATGAAGGAAGGCACAGGACAAGAGGAAGGAATTGAAAACCGAGCTTTGGCTTTCTAGCTAAGGGGAGCCTAATCAGAAGGGAAGGGTCGATCTAAAAAATGGTAAACACTAAAATGCATGCTCTGTTTCAATGACACAGACCCATGACCCAACATGCCTCTTTTGAGCTTCTGCTAAATTGCCACTGTCTCTTGATTTTTCCCAGATCACTCTTTCCCCAGCATCCACAATTCCAGCTACTGCATTTGTCATGTCTTCTATTGTACAATATTTTGTACTTGATTAACAGCAACCTGTATTAAAGGACTGAATTCAATACTAGACAAAATATGCTATATTTATTCACTAATCACTTGTCTTAAAGAAAATCAAATACATAAGATTTGACAAAACTGAAATCCTACCATTTAGATACAGCCACTATCAATCGTATCATATTTTACTCCCAGTCTTTGTTTTCTATAAAATGTATGTATGCGCACTGTGTCAGGGGCTGTCCATACTCTTGGGAGCTGTTCCATAAGTGGGACAATTCATTATGAAGAGGGAGCCCGGACTGAGCACAGCCTGTCTCTAACCCAGCTGTGCAGGAGAAGTGTACAGGCTAACAGTCAGGTTCCACATTGAGTCCTTGGGTGTGGGCTACAGGAATTGACCAATTCTAAAGCTTATGTTAATGTTATCCAATACAATAAAATAGCTCCCTGATTCTTATCTGCTTTTGGCCTTGTTTAAGCAATGACACCAGCACTGACAGATATGACCTGTACTGTATACATGGTGTCTCACACCTCTCAGAATCTGTGAGCTGACCAGGAGAATGCAGGTCTTGAGGTGAATTTCACATTAATGACTGTGCCAAAGTCAACTGATAAGTCCACCCATAGCTGCCCTGGATTCTGTGACCACTAAGGCCACCTGATGGGCAAGGTCTGGACCTTTGGAGATGCTAGGACTTCCAGCCAAAGATATGGATGCAGGGACTCCCTTGCTCCATGACTGAGGATCCCTTGGCTGAGTGGTAAGTGCAGGTCAGGGATACAGAGCACCCACATTGGGACCCACCCCTGGGTTCTCACTTTGGCTTTTCCACTTAGGAGGTCAAGAGCTGAGAACATTTATCTCTGCACCATCTCCTTCTGAGGAAAAGGAATATTAACCAAATCTGGGCAACAGCTGTGTTGAGGGAAGAACAAGGTAGTGTACAGACAGTGTGCAGTGGTGATGAGCTTTGTTGACAGGTGAATTGTGCTGTGTAAGAGGGAAATATCTCCTCAGGAAACACACACACGCTTATGCATGCAGGTTCACAAACACACCACATAGGCTCACACATGGACCCCACCCCAACCCTGATACACACAAACCCACATCATCTAAATGATGCAGTTACTTCCAGGACCATAGAACTTGGGCATGGCTTTTTACTGGGAAATCAGTCTCTAGCTCTACACCCCCAGCCCTCATCCCTGTAGGGACCCTGAATCAGGGTGTCTCTCCAAGCAAAGCCAGCAAAAGAGTCCCACCTTCTTCATCATCTAGATTGTTCCTCAGCACAGGGGTGATCTCTGAATACGTACCGTTTTTGTTTGCTGTCCTATCCACCTGTGATTAGAGAAAAGAAAACAGTGTAAGGATCTCAGCATCCTGTGCTCTGCGGACACAGGTATTTCATCTCTTTTTTTGTCCTCAGAAAACCAAATTGGGAACTGTTGTTGAGTCAATAGCCCCAAAAGAAACCAGAGAAGACAGCTGTGGGAAAGGCTGGAGCTTTGCCTGGAAGATCTCTCAGGTCCAATTTGAGGGGCAAATACAAAAGTCTATTTCAAGGAGGGAAATTTTCTGCTGAGGAAAGTGTGTCTGACTATACAGTTTCTAACTGATGTTGCCATTTTTTAAATGGACTTTTGAATGAGTTATCTGTTGGGAAAGACCTTCAATCAGCATTCATCCAACCAAGCAAAACTGTATACATCAGCTGTCTTGAACATTGTAGATCTTCATATCTGAAATCAATTGGAAAAGAAAAAAATGAAGCAAACTTTTAATCTCTGATAAATAAGGGGAGCTTACCTTGGAGGTAGAAGGAGCCTCGTCAACTGCCCTCACATAGGGCTGTTCTTCCAACAGGTCCTCAGGGGGCTCTAGGAGGACACAGGGTAAGTGTCAGGACACTGGTGATGCTGCTCAGGAATTACTCAGAGAGCCTCGTTAATGTGGACACAGGGTGGGAGTGTATGGGTGCAGGTGGTTAATGAGTGTGGACTGAGGTGCTGTTGGACAAACCTCCCTGGTGGGTGGAGGAAGGCAAAGGGGAGGAACATTTCAGAAATGAGGAAGAGAACCTTTAGCTTTCTAGCTGTAGGGAACCTAATCAATTTGAAAGTGTCAGTCTGAAAAAGCTTAAACACTAACATTGCACTATGTTTCAGTATAGAGTCCCACGGCCCCTCTGCCCATTTCAAAGTCCCTCCAAATCCCCCTTCTTCTTGAAATGTTACAAGACTCTTTCAGCTTCCTTCTAATCAAATCTGTCGCTCCTTCATTCATCGTCCATTCTGTTGGAATTTTGACTTATTTTATTGTGATGAAATATACATATTTATGCTTTTCATAATTTTTAAGTAGACAGTTCACTAGCATTTCTTACTTTCACAATGCTGTGTAGCCATCAACACAATCTACATCTTAATCTTTTTCATCATTTCAACGTAACCTCTGTACCCATTAAATCATAATCCACCTTACTCCTGCCTCCTGACCTTGGTAATTTCTACTTCCGGTGTCTGTGAGTTTGCCTACACTAGGTTCCTCATACTAGTGGAATCATATAATATTTGTCTTTCTGTGCCTGCCTAATTTCACTAACAATAATATATTTTTTATATTATTTGGATCATTCATTTTGTAGCATAAGTCAATCTTTAATTCCTTTTTATGGTTGAAAATTATTCCATTCTGTGTATATATCACATTTTATTTATCCATTCATCACCTCATGGACTTTGGATTGTTTCTATCTTTTCGCTACTAAGAATAATGCTACTATGAACATTAGTGTACACATTTCTGTATGGCACCATAATGGTGACAAATAATATTGTACATATTTCAAATATCATTGAATATAACAACACAAGGGGTGACTCTTAGGTGAACTACGGACTTTTCATTAGTAAAAATATACTTACATTGTTTCACTAATTGTAACAAATGTACTTCACCTATGCTATATATTATTAATAGCTGAAACTGGAGTGATAGGATACAGGAATTTTCTGTACTGCATGTACAACTTTTATGTCAATATAATCCTGTTCTAAATAATGTCTAATAATTTAAAGAAATCTCAAAACATGGTTTCAGGGAGGGATGTGTTGTTGCTAACGTTCAAAAATCAGCTAAAGTCTAAACCGTAACTAGAGACCATCTTCACTCTTAAACATGAACCAAATGTTGAATTTTAAATGTATGTTTACTTCCATGGTTAAAACAGTACCAGCTGGCTTAGTAAGTTTCAATTTGAACACATGGAATAAAAGAAGAATACTGCTTAATATTTCATAGCTTTTTCTTCAATATGAGGCACTGAATCAACTAGAATAATTATTCTTGAGTGAACCTAATGAAAAATTTTCCACAGTACCTTCAGCTGGGTCATTTATAGGGTGCCCCCTAAAATGTGGCCAGATGCGGAACTTTTTCAGCCAGCCTGGGGTTGATATTCTTGACCTCTGATGAGTGTTATTTCTTCTGGCACTCTGGGAGCAGCATCCTGGGAAATGCATTACAATAGAGACAATTATTGACATCTTGCTGGCAGAAGACAATGGGGAAATTAGCAATAATTTATTCACAGTTCAATCCTTTGGTCCCTTTCCTCACCAGCGGCCCAGCAGAGCCTCCTGAAACAAAGTTGCACTTAGGAAGATATTGCAGTTTGGTATGCAGTGCAAACACCCAACAGACATGTTTTGTGGGCAAATATCTTTATTTAACTGAGAATGTCTAGAAACTCAGCAAACCATTGGGACCATGACTGATGGACTGGATTCAAATCCCGTTTGGAAGAAGCATGTACTTGGGAATGATATGTAGATCCCTCTTTGCCTCAGTTCCCTGTTCTGAGATGTAGAAATGTTAATATGGCCTACATTTAGCATTATGTCATGTGGCCAAAAATGATTGAATACAGGTAAAATGTTTGAAAAATAAAGGACCGGTGCTTCACAAATTCTCTATAAATGTTCAATCCTGAATGATGGCAAGAAGAAGCTGGATATTTCGTAGCTGTTGAAAGGAGAGAAGGGATTTGACGGCTCCAAGTAAAGGGGGATTCAAGCTTACTCTTCAGCTTTTTCATGGGAACAATGCTTTACAGCTCATGGAGAATATCCATTATCATGTCTGACACCCAGCCCTGTTGGGGGTGAAGGGGAGGGCAAAGTGGGGGCTGTAACCCATATGTTATGGTGGAGGGTGTGGAAATTTAGAGAGATAAGTGTCTGTCCAAGAGTCACAACCATGATGAATGATGGATCACGGACAGGACAGACAGAGCCAGTGCCCACCCTGAGATCAATACCTGGGGTAGATCTCTTGGGTCTGTCTTCACTGTATGCAGTGTTTCTTGCCCAGCACACAGAAACAGAGTCGGCACAAGTGATGGAAGACAGACTTTCCACAGGAGAAGGACATTTCGTTTCCTTAGCACAGAATCCGATAGTGAATATTAGCCTCAAAGGAGAAAGGTGGAGTGAATTTCCTCCATCTACTCCTGGAGGCTCCTTCTTTCTCGGACTCCTCCAGAACTGGGTGTGGCATGTGGGTACAAGCATGGGCTCCCTGCAAAAGGAAGGAGGCCTGCCTAGCACTAGGTGCTTCAGGTAAGGGGGGAGGACTCATCCCGAGGCTCTAATAGGAAACACAATGAGGGAAGTGGCAGAGAGATGTATCATAACCATTCAGAATGCTATGAGACCTACTAAGAGATGAGATTTCTTATTAAATTAAGTTGTAATTGACCCAGTAGTAGGGATGCTGAAACCCAGTTGTGTTCATTAAGAATCCAGCCATGGAGCAACTAAGTCCGTGCACCACAACTACAAAGCCTGTGCTCTAGAGCCCGCAAATCACAACTACTGAGCCCACGTGCCACAACTATTGAAGCCCATGAACCTAGAGCCCGTGCTCTGGAACAAGAGAAGCCACCGAAATGAGAAGCCCGTGCACTGCAACGAAGAGCCAACACAGCCAAAAAAAAAAAAAAAGAATCCAGTAAACATTTGCCTGGGTGGTGATAGGATTTGTTTTCCAGGTTAAATGAGGCTCACTTGGTATAAAATCAATGCACACACTGAAAGTGTACAGTTTATTTACTTTTATATCCATACCCATTCATGATGCAGTGGTGATGGGAATATTTTCTAGAAAGTTGGCACCAGTAACAGTGATGTTTAGGGGAACATAAATCAAGGGAAACACAACACAAAAAGTTCACATACACACACAGAGTCATCCCACTCATTTCACATACAGACACACCCAGTCTCATGCACACAAACCTACACCACCTAACCGTAATACAGCTTCTTCCTGGGACTATAGTAATTGGTCACATTACTTGTAAATCACTTTCTATCACCAGGACCCCTACTCTCATTCCCAGCACAAATTTGGAATCAGTTTGCCCTCTACACTAAAACCAGCAAGAATGTCCCACTTTCTCATCTTCCAAGTTCTTCCTCCCCAAGTGACTGATTCCAGAATACATACCGTTTTCACGTTCTGGGAAGGTCACCTGCAATTACAGAAGAGAAAACACTATGAGGATAAGATCACAGTGATGCTCAGGTCTTTTGTTCATTTGCTGACAGTAGAAAACCTGATAAGAAACAGTGGTCCAGGGAACCCAGCAAGGGTTATCAGAGCAAACCTACTCAGGCTGAAAGGCAAGAACTTTGCTAGGAGGATGGAACTTCCAAGTCCATTTAGGTTGGAAATTACAGAATTCTTTGCCTAGAGGAAAAATCGCTGTAGGAGAGAGAACTCTGTACTCTACAGGCTGTAATGGATGCAGTCAATTTTAATGTCCTGTGGAATCAGGCACCATGAGTTGGTAATAGACTCTCACTCCACATTCTCCCAACCAAGGGAATTGTATGTATCTGGAATGAATACCCTCAAATATTCATAACTTAATTCTAATGAAAGAGAAATAAAGAAATATTTCTATCTCAGACCAGAAGAAATCTAGCTTACCTTGGGGATCCACGGAGGCTTTTCTTCTGTCCTATCACGGTGCATGTCAACCGCCACATCCTCAGGGAGAGCTGGAGGGACACAGAGTAACTGTCAGGACACTGGTGATGCGGCTCAGGAATTACTCAGGGGCTTTCTTCTCGATGAGGACATGGGGTGGTGTGTATGGATGTGGGAGGTTAGTAAGTGTGGCGTGAGCTGGTGTTGGGCCATCCTCTTTGGTGGAGGAAGAAAGGCAAAGGACAAGAGGAAGGAAATGAAAACAGAGCTTTGGCTTTCTAGCTAAGGGGAGCCTAATCAGAAGGGAAGGGTCGATCTAAAAAATGGTAAACACTAAAATGCATGCTCTGTTTCAATGACACAGACCCATGACCCATGCTTTGAGCTTCTGCTAAATTGCCACTGTCTCTTGATTTTTCCCAGATCACTCTTTCCCCAGCATCCACAATGCCAGCTACTGCATTTATCATGTCTTCTGTTGTATGATATTTTATACTTGATTAACAGCAACCTCCATTAAAGGACTGAATTCAATCCTAGACAAAATATGCTATATTTATTCACTAATCACTTGTCTTAAAGAAAATCAAATACACAAGATTTGACAAAACTGAAATCCTACCCTTTAGATGCAGCCACTATCAATCGTGTCATATTTTTCTCCCAGTCTTTGTTTTCTATACAATGTACGTATGCCCACTGAGTCAGGGCCTGTCCATACTCTAGGGAGCTGTTCCATAAGTGGGACACTTCGTTATGAAGAGGGAGCCCGGACTGAGCACAGCCTGTCTCTAACCCAGCTGTGCAGCAGAAGTGTACAGGCTAACAGTCAGGTTCCACTTTGAGTCCTTGGGTGTGGGCTACAGGAATTGACCAATGCTAAGGCTTATGGTAATGTTATCCAATACAATAAAATAGCTCCCTGATTCTTATCTGCTTTTGGCCTTGTTTAAGCAATGACACCAGCACTGACAGATATGACCTGTACTGTATACATGGGGTCTCACACCTCTCAGAATCTGTGAGCTGACCAGGAGAATGCAGGTCCTGAGGTGAATTTCACATTAATGACTGTGCCAAAGTCAACTGATAAGCCCACCCATAGCTGCCCTGGATTCTGTGACCACTAAGGCCACCTGATGGGCAAGGTCTGGACCTTTGGAGATGCTAGGACTTCCAGCCAAGGATACGGATGCAGGGACTCCCTTGCTCCATGACTGAGGATCCCTTGGCTGAGTGGTAAGTGCAGGTCAGGGATCCAGAGCACCCACATTGGGACCCACCCCTGGGTTCTCAGTTTGGCTTTTCCACTTAGGAGGTCAAGAGCTTAGAACATTTATCTCTGCACCATCTCCTTCTGAGGAAAAGGAATATTAACCAAATCTGGGCAACAGCTGTGTTGAGGGAAGAACAAGGTTGTGGACAGACAGTGTGCAGTGGTGATGAGCTTTGTTGACAGGTGAATTCTGCTGTGTAAGAGGGAAATATCTCCTCAGGAAACACACACACGCTTATGCATGCAGGTTCACAAACACACCACATAGGCTCACACATGGACCACACCCCAACCCTGATACACACAAACCCACATCATCTAAATGATGCAGTTACTTCCAGGACCATAGAACTTGGGCATGGCTTTTTACTGGGAAATCAGTCTCTAGCTCTACACCCCCAGCCCTCATCCCTGTAGGGACCCTGAATCAGGGTGTCTCTCCAAGCAAAGCCAGCAAGAGAGTCCCACCGTCTTCATCATCTAGATTGTTCCTCAGCAGAGGGGTGATCTCTGAATACGTACCGTTTTTGTTTGCTGTCCTATCCACCTGTGATTAGAGAAGAGAAAACAGTGTAAGGATCTCAGCATCCTGTGCTCTGCGGACACAGGTATTTCATCTCTTTTTTTGTCCTCAGAAAACCAAATTGGGAACTGTTGTTGAGTCAATAGCCCCAAAAGAAACCAGAGAAGACAGCTGTGGGAAAGGCTGGAGCTTTGCCTGGAAGATCTCTCAGGTCCAATTTGAGGGGCAAATACAAAAGTCTATTTCAAGGAGGGAAATTTTCTGCTGAGGAAAGTGTGTCTGACTATACAGTTTCTAACTGATGTTGCCATTTTTTAAATGGACTTTTGAATGAGTTATCTGTTGGGAAAGACCTTCAATCAGCATTCATCCAACCAAGCAAAACTGTATACATCAGCTGTCTTGAACACTGTAGATCTTCATATCTGAAATCAATTGGAAAAGAAAGAAATGAAGCAAACTTTTAATCTCTGATAAATAAGGGGAGCTTACCCTGGAGGTAGAAGGAGCCTCTTCAACTGCCCTCACATAGGGCAGTTCTTCCAACAGGTCCTCAGGGGGCTCTAGGAGGACACAGGGTTAATGTCAGGACACTGGTGATGCTGCTCAGGAATTACTCAGAGAGCCTCGTTAATGTTCACACAGGGTGGGAGTGTATGGATGCAGGTGGTTAATGAGTGTGGACTGAGGTGCTGTTGGACAAACCTCCCTGGTGGGTGGAAGAAGGCAAAGGGGAGGAACATTTCAGAAATGAGGAAGAGAACCTTTAGCTTTCTAGCTGTAGGGAACCTAATCAATTTGAAAGTGTCAGTCTGAAAAAGCTTAAACACTAACATTGCACTATGCTTCAGTATAGAGTCCCACGGCCCCTCTGCCCATTTCAAAGTCCCTCCAAATCCCCCTTCTTCTTGAAATGTTACAAGACTCTTTCAGCTTCCTTCTAATCAAATCTGTCGCTCCTTCATTCATCGTCCATTCTGTTGGATTTTTGACTTATTTTATTGTGATGAAATATACATATTTATGCTTTTCATAATTTTTAAGTAGACAGTTCACTAGCATTTCTTACTTTCACAATGCTGTGTAGCCATCAACACAATCTACATCTTAATCTTTTTCATTATTTCAACGTAACCTCTGTACCCATTAAATCATAATCCACCTTACTCCTGCCTCCTGACCTTGGTAATTTCTACTTCCGGTGTCTGTGAGTTTGCCTACACTAGGTACCTCATAATAGTGGAATCATATAATATTTGTCTTTCTGTGCCTGCCTAATTTCACTAACAATAAAATATTTTTTATATTATTTGGATCATTCATTTTGTAGCATAAGTCAATCTTTAATTCCTTTTTATGGTTGAAAATTATTCCATTCTGTGTATATATCACATTTTATTTATCCATTCATCACCTCATGGACTTTGGATTGTTTGTATCTTTTGGCTACTAAGAATAATGCTACTATGAACATTAGTGTACACATTTCTGTATGGCACCATAATGGTGACAAATAATATTGTACATATTTCAAATATCATTGAATATAACAACACAAGGGGTGACTCTTAGGTGAACTACGGACTTTTCATTAGTAAAAATATACTTACATTGTTTCACTAATTGTAACAAATGTACTTCACCTATGCTATATATTATTAATAGCTGAAACTGGAGTGATAGGATACAGGAATTTTCTGTACTGCATGTACAACTTTTATGTCAATATAATCCTGTTCTAAATAATGTCTAATAATTTAAAGAAATCTCAAAACATGGTTTCAGGGAGGGATGTGTTGTTGCTAACGTTCAAAAATCAGCTAAAGTCTAAACCGTAACTAGAGACCATCTTCACTCTTAAACATGAACCAAATGTTGAATTTTAAATGTATGTTTACTTCCATGGTTAAAACAGTACCAGCTGGCTTAGTAAGTTTCAATTTGAACACATGGAATAAAAGAAGAATACTGCTTAATATTTCATAGCTTTTTCTTCAATATGAGGCACTGAATCAACTAGAATAATTATTCTTGAGTGAACCTAATGAAAAATTTTCCACAGTACCTTCAGCTGGGTCATTTATAGGGTGCCCCCTAAAATGTGGCCAGATGCGGAACTTTTTCAGCCAGCCTGGGGTTGATATTCTTGACCTCTGATGAGTGTTTCTTCTTCTGGCACTCTGGGAGCAGCATCCTGGGAAATGCATTACAATAGAGACAATTATTGACATCTTGCTGGCAGAAGACAATGGGGAAATTAGCAATAATTTATTCACAGTTCAATCCTTTGGTCCCTTTCCTCACCAGCTGCCCAGCAGAGCCTCCTGAAACAAAGTTGGACTTAGGAAGATCTTGCAGTTTGGTATGCAGTGAAAACACCCAACAGACATGTTTTGTGGGCAAATATCTTTATTTAACTGAGAATGTCTAGAAACTCAGCAAACCATTGGGACCATGACTGATGGACTGGATTCAAATCCCGTTTGGAAGAAGCATGTACTTGGGAATGATATGTAGATCCCTCTTTGCCTCAGTTCCCTGTTCTGAGATGTAGAAATGTTAATATGGCCTACATTTAGCATTATGTCATGTGGCCAAAAATGATTGAATACAGGTAAAATGTTTGAAAAATAAAGGACCGGTGCTTCACAAATTCTCTATAAATGTTCAATCCTGAATGATGGCAAGAAGAAGCTGGATATTTCGTAGCTGTTGAAAGGAGAGAAGGGATTTGACGGCTCCAAGTAAAGGGGGATTCAAGCTTACTCTTCAGCTTTTTCATGGGAACAATGCTTTACAGCTCATGGAGAATATCCATTATCGTATCTGACACCCAGCCCTGTTGGGGGTGAAGGGGAGGGCAAAGTGGGGGCTGTAACCCATATGTTATGGTGGAGGGTGTGGAAATTTAGAGAGATAAGTGTCTGTCCAAGAGTCACAACCATGATGAATGATGGATCACGGACAGGACAGACAGAGCCAGTGCCCACCCTGAGATCAATACCTGGGGTAGATCTCTTGGGTCTGTCTTCACTGTATGCAGTGTTTCTTGCCCAGCACACAGAAACAGAGTCGGCACAAGTGATGGAAGACAGACTTTCCACAGGAGAAGGACATTTCGTTTCCTTAGCACAGAATCCGATAGTGAATATTAGCCTCAAAGGAGAAAGGTGGAGTGAATTTCCTCCATCTACTCCTGGAGGCTCCTTCTTTCTCGGACTCCTCCAGAACTGGGTGTGGCATGTGGGTACAAGCATGGGCTCCCTGCAAAAGGAAGGAGGCCTGCCTAGCACTAGGTGCTTCAGGTAAGGGGGGAGGACTCATCCCGAGGCTCTAATAGGAAACACAATGAGGGAAGTGGCAGAGAGATGTATCATAACCATTCAGAATGCTATGAGACCTACTAAGAGATGAGATTTCTTATTAAATTAAGTTGTAATTGACCCAGTAGTAGGGATGCTGAAACCCAGTTGTGTTCATTAAGAATCCAGCCATGGAGCAACTAAGTCCGTGCACCACAACTACAAAGCCTGTGCTCTAGAGCCCGCAAATCACAACTACTGAGCCCACGTGCCACAACTATTGAAGCCCATGAACCTAGAGCCCGTGCTCTGGAACAAGAGAAGCCACCGAAATGAGAAGCCCGTGCACTGCAACGAAGAGCCAACACAGCCAAAAAAAAAAAAAAAGAATCCAGTAAACATTTGCCTGGGTGGTGATAGGATTTGTTTTCCAGGTTAAATGAGGCTCACTTGGTATAAAATCAATGCACACACTGAAAGTGTACAGTTTATTTACTTTTATATCCATACCCATTCATGATGCAGTGGTGATGGGAATATTTTCTAGAAAGTTGGCACCAGTAACAGTGATGTTTAGGGGAACATAAATCAAGGGAAACACAACACAAAAAGTTCACATACACACACAGAGTCATCCCACTCATTTCACATACAGACACACCCAGTCTCATGCACACAAACCTACACCACCTAACCGTAATGCAGATTCTTCCTGGGACTATAGTAATTGGTCACATTACTTGTAAATCACTTTCTATCACCAGGGACCCTACTCTCATTCCCAGCACAAATTTGGAATCAGTTTGCCCTCTACACTAAAACCAGCAAGAATGTCCCACTTTCTCATCTTCAAAGTTCTTCCTCCCCAAGTGACTGATTCCAGAATACATACCGTTTTCACGTTCTGGGAAGGTCACCTGCAATTACAGAAGAGAAAACACTATGAGGATAAGATCACAGTGATGCTCAGGTCTTTTGTTCATTTGCTGACAGTAGAAAACCTGATAAGAAACAGTGGTCCAGGGAACCCAGCAAGGGTTATCAGAGCAAACCTACTCAGGCTGAAAGGCAAGAACTTTGCTAGGAGGATGGAACTTCCAAGTCCATTTAGGTTGGAAATTACAGAATTCTTTGCCTAGAGGAAAAATCGCTGTAGGAGAGAGAACTCTGTACTCTACAGGCTGTAATGGATGCAGTCAATTTTAATGTCCTGTGGAATCAGGCACCATGAGTTGGTAATAGACTCTCACTCCACATTCTCCCAACCAAGGGAATTGTATGTATCTGGAATGAATACCCTCAAATATTCATAACTTAATTCTATTGAAAGAGAAATAAAGAAATATTTCTATCTCAGACCAGAAGAAATCTAGCTTACCTTGGGGATCCACGGAGGCATTTCTTCTGTCCTATCATGGTGCATGTCAACCGCCACATCCTCAGGGAGAGCTGGAGGGACACAGAGTAACTGTCAGGACACTGGTGATGCGGCTCAGGAATTACTCAGGGGCTTTCTTCTCGATGAGGACATGGGGTGGTGTGTATGGATGTGGGAGGTTAGTAAGTGTGGCGTGAGCTGGTGTTGGGCCATCCTCTTTGGTGGAGGAAGAAAGGCAAAGGACAAGAGGAAGGAAATGAAAACAGAGCTTTGGCTTTCTAGCTAAGGGGAGCCTAATCAGAAGGGAAGGGTCGATCTAAAAAATGGTAAACACTAAAATGCATGCTCTGTTTCAATGACACAGACCCATGACCCATCCTGCCTCTTTTGAGCTTCTGCTAAATTGCCACTGTCTCTTGATTTTTCCCAGATCACTCTTTCCCCAGCATCCACAATGCCAGCTACTGCAATTATCATGTCTTCTGTTGTATGATATTTTATACTTGATTAACAGCAACCTCCATTAAAGGACTGAATTCAATCCTAGACAAAATATGCTATATTTATTCACTAATCACTTGTCTTAAAGAAAATCAAATATACAAGATTTGACAAAACTGAAATCCTACCCTTTAGATACAGCCACTATCAATCGTGTCATATTTTTCTCCCAGTCTTTGTTTTCAATACAATGTACGTATGCCCACTGAGTCAGGGCCTGTCCATACTCTAGGGAGCTGTTCCATAAGTGGGACACTTCGTTATGAAGAGGGAGCCCGGACTGAGCACAGCCTGTCTCTAACCCAGCTGTGCAGGAGAAGTGTACAAGCTAACAGTCAGGTTCCACTTTGAGTCCTTGGGTGTGGGCTACAGGAATTGACCAATGCTAAGGCTTATGGTAATGTTATCCAATACAATAAAATAGCTCCCTGATTCTTATCTGCTTTTGGCCTTGTTTAAGCAATAACACCAGCACTGACAAATATGACCTGTACTGTATACATGGGGTCTCACACCTCTCAGAATCTGTGAGCTGACCAGGAGAATGCAGGTCCTGAGGTGAATTTCACATTAATGACTGTGCCAAAGTCAACTGATAAGCCCACCCATAGCTGCCCTGGATTCTGTGACCACTAAGGCCACCTGATGGGCAAGGTCTGGACCTTTGGAGATGCTAGGACTTCCAGCCAAGGATACGGATGCAGGGACTCCCTTGCTCCATGACTGAGGATCCCTTGGCTGAGTGGTAAGTGCAGGTCAGGGATCCAGAGCACCCACATTGGGACCCACCCCTGGGTTCTCAGTTTGGCTTTTCCACTTAGGAGGTCAAGAGCTGAGAACATTTATCTCTGCACCATCTCCTTCTGAGGAAAAGGAATATTAACCAAATCTGGGCAACAGCTGTGTTGAGGGAAGAACAAGGTTGTGGACAGACAGTGTGCAGTGGTGATGAGCTTTGTTGACAGGTGAATTCTGCTGTGTAAGAGGGAAATATCTCCTCAGGAAACACACACACGCTTATGCATGCAGGTTCACAAACACACCACATAGGCTCACACATGGACCACACCCCAACCCTGATACACACAAACCCACATCATCTAAATGATGCAGTTACTTCCAGGACCATAGAACTTGGGCATGGCTTTTTACTGGGAAATCAGTCTCTAGCTCTACACCCCCAGCCCTCATCCCTGTAGGGACCCTGAATCAGGGTGTCTCTCCAAGCAAAGCCAGCAAGAGAGTCCCACCGTCTTCATCATCTAGATTGTTCCTCAGCAGAGGGGTGATCTCTGAATACGTACCGTTTTTGTTTGCTGTCCTATCCACCTGTGATTAGAGAAGAGAAAACAGTGTAAGGATCTCAGCATCCTGTGCTCTGCGGACACAGGTATTTCATCTCTTTTTTTGTCCTCAGAAAACCAAATTGGGAACTGTTGTTGAGTCAATAGCCCCAAAAGAAACCAGAGAAGACAGCTGTGGGAAAGGCTGGAGCTTTGCCTGGAAGATCTCTCAGGTCCAATTTGAGGGGCAAATACAAAAGTCTATTTCAAGGAGGGAAATTTTCTGCTGAGGAAAGTGTGTCTGACTATACAGTTTCTAACTGATGTTGCCATTTTTTAAATGGACTTTTGAATGAGTTATCTGTTGGGAAAGACCTTCAATCAGCATTCATCCAACCAAGCAAAACTGTATACATCAGCTGTCTTGAACACTGTAGATCTTCATATCTGAAATCAATTGGAAAAGAAAGAAATGAAGCAAACTTTTAATCTCTGATAAATAAGGGGAGCTTACCCTGGAGGTAGAAGGAGCCTCTTCAACTGCCCTCACATAGGGCAGTTCTTCCAACAGGTCCTCAGGGGGCTCTAGGAGGACACAGGGTTAATGTCAGGACACTGGTGATGCTGCTCAGGAATTACTCAGAGAGCCTCGTTAATGTTCACACAGGGTGGGAGTGTATGGATGCAGGTGGTTAATGAGTGTGGACTGAGGTGCTGTTGGACAAACCTCCCTGGTGGGTGGAAGAAGGCAAAGGGGAGGAACATTTCAGAAATGAGGAAGAGAACCTTTAGCTTTCTAGCTGTAGGGAACCTAATCAATTTGAAAGTGTCAGTCTGAAAAAGCTTAAACACTAACATTGCACTATGCTTCAGTATAGAGTCCCACGGCCCCTCTGCCCATTTCAAAGTCCCTCCAAATCCCCCTTCTTCTTGAAATGTTACAAGACTCTTTCAGCTTCCTTCTAATCAAATCTGTCGCTCCTTCATTCATCGTCCATTCTGTTGGATTTTTGACTTATTTTATTGTGATGAAATATACATATTTATGCTTTTCATAATTTTTAAGTAGACAGTTCACTAGCATTTCTTACTTTCACAATGCTGTGTAGCCATCAACACAATCTACATCTTAATCTTTTTCATTATTTCAACGTAACCTCTGTACCCATTAAATCATAATCCACCTTACTCCTGCCTCCTGACCTTGGTAATTTCTACTTCCGGTGTCTGTGAGTTTGCCTACACTAGGTACCTCATAATAGTGGAATCATATAATATTTGTCTTTCTGTGCCTGCCTAATTTCACTAACAATAAAATATTTTTTATATTATTTGGATCATTCATTTTGTAGCATAAGTCAATCTTTAATTCCTTTTTATGGTTGAAAATTATTCCATTCTGTGTATATATCACATTTTATTTATCCATTCATCACCTCATGGACTTTGGATTGTTTGTATCTTTTGGCTACTAAGAATAATGCTACTATGAACATTAGTGTACACATTTCTGTATGGCACCATAATGGTGACAAATAATATTGTACATATTTCAAATATCATTGAATATAACAACACAAGGGGTGACTCTTAGGTGAACTACGGACTTATCATTAGTAAAAATATACTTACATTGTTTCACTAATTGTAACAAATGTAGTTCACCTATGCTATATATTATTAATAGCTGAAACTGGAGTGATAGGATACAGGAATTTTCTGTACTGCATGTACAACTTTTATGTCAATATAATCCTGTTCTAAATAATGTCTAATAATTTAAAGAAATCTCAAAACATGGTTTCAGGGAGGGATGAGTTGTTGCTAACGTTCAAAAATCAGCTAAAGTCTAAACCGTAACTAGAGACCATCTTCACTCTTAAACATGAACCAAATGTTGAATTTTAAATGTATGTTTACTTCCATGGTTAAAACAGTACCAGCTGGCTTAGTAAGTTTCAATTTGAACACATGGAATAAAAGAAGAATACTGCTTAATATTTCATAGCTTTTTCTTCAATATGAGGCACTGAATCAACTAGAATAATTATTCTTGAGTGAACCTAATGAAAAATTTTCCACAGTACCTTCAGCTGGGTCATTTATAGGGTGCCCCCTAAAATGTGGCCAGATGCGGAACTTTTTCAGCCAGCCTGGGATTGATATTCTTGACCTCTGATGAGTGTTTCTTCTTCTGGCATTCTGGGAGCAGCATCCTGGGAAATGCATTACAATAGAGACAATTATTGACATCTTGCTGGCAGAAGACAATGGGGAAATTAGCAATAATTTATTCACAGTTCAATCCTTTGGTCCCTTTCCTCACCAGCGGCCCAGCAGAGCCTCCTGAAACAAAGTTGGACTTAGGAAGATATTGCAGTTTGGTATGCAGTGCAAACACCCAACAGACATGTTTTGTGGGCAAATATCTTTATTTAACTGAGAATGTCTAGAAACTCAGCAAACCATTGGGACCATGACTGATGGACTGGATTCAAATCCCGTTTGGAAGAAGCATGTGCTTGGGAATGATATGTAGATCCCTCTTTGCCTCAGTTCCCTGTTCTGAGATGTAGAAATGTTAATATGGCCTACTTTTAGCATTATGTCATGTGGCCAAAAATGATTGAATACAGGTAAAATGTTTGAAAAATAAAGGACCGGTGCTTCACAAATGCTCTATAAGTGTTCAATCCTGAATGATGGCATGAAGAAGCTGGATATTTCGTAGCTGTTGAAAGGAGAGAAGGGATTTGACGGCTCCAAGTAAAGGGGGATTCAAGCTTACTCTTCAGCTTTTTCATGGGAACAATGCTTTAGAGCTCATGGAGAATATCCATTATCATGTCTGACACCCAGCCCTGTTGGGGGTGAAGGGGAGGGCAAAGTGGGGGCTGTAACCCATATGTTATGGTGGAGGGTGTGGAAATTTAGAGAGATAAGTGTCTGTCCAAGAGTCACAACCATGATGAATGATGGATCACGGACAGGACAGACAGAGCCAGTGCCCACCCTGAGATCAATACCTGGGGTAGATCTCTTGGGTCTGTCTTCACTGTATGCAGTGTTTCTTGCCCAGCACACAGAAACAGAGTCGGCACAAGTGATGGAAGACAGACTTTCCACAGGAGAAGGACATTTCGTTTCCTTAGCACAGAATCCGATAGTGAATATTAGCCTCAAAGGAGAAAGGTGGAGTGAATTTCCTCCATCTACTCCTGGAGGCTCCTTCTTTCTCGGACTCCTCCAGAACTGGGTGTGGCATGTGGGTACAAGCATGGGCTCCCTGCAAAAGGAAGGAGGCCTGCCTAGCACTAGGTGCTTCAGGTAAGGGGGGAGGACTCATCCCGAGGCTCTAATAGGAAACACAATGAGGGAAGTGGCAGAGAGATGTATCATAACCATTCAGAATGCTATGAGACCTACTAAGAGATGAGATTTCTTATTAAATTAAGTTGTAATTGACCCAGTAGTAGGGATGCTGAAACCCAGTTGTGTTCATTAAGAATCCAGCCATGGAGCAACTAAGTCCGTGCACCACAACTACAAAGCCTGGGGTCTAGAGCCCGCAAATCACAACTACTGAGCCCACGTGCCACAACTATTGAAGCCCATGCACCTAGAGCCCGTGTTCTGGAACAAGAGAAGCCACCGAAATGAGAAGCCCGTGCACTGCAACAAAGAGCCAACACAGGCAAAAAAAAAAAAAAAGAATCCAGTAAACATTTGCCTGGGTGGTGATAGGATTTGTTTTCCAGGTTAAATGAGGCTCACTTGGTATAAAATCAATGCACACACTGAAAGTGTACAGTTTATTTACTTTTATATCCATACCCATTCATGATGCAGTGGTGATGGGAATATTTTCTAGAAAGTTGGCACCAGTAACAGTGATGTTTAGGGGAACATAAATCAAGGGAAACACAACACAAAAAGTTCACATACACACACAGAGTCATCCCACTCATTTCACATACAGACACACCCAGTCTCATGCACACAAACCTACACCACTTAACCGTAATGCAGATTCTTCCTGGGACTATAGTAATTGGTCACATTACTTGTAAATCACTTTCTATCACCAGGGACCCTACTCTCATTCCCAGCACAAATTTGGAATCAGTTTGCCCTCTACACTAAACCCAGCAAGAATGTCCCACTTTCTCATCTTCAAAGTTCTTCCTCCCCAAGTGACTGATTCCAGAATACATACCGTTTTCACGTTCTGGGAAGGTCACCTGCAATTACAGAAGAGAAAACACTATGAGGATAAGATCACAGTGATGCTCAGGTCTTTTGTTCATTTGCTGACAGTAGAAAACCTGATAAGAAACAGTGGTCCAGGGAACCCAGCAAGGGTTATGAGAGCAAACCTACTCAGGCTGAAAGGCAAGAACTTTGCTAGGAGGATGGAACTTCCAAGTCCATTTAGGTTGGAAATTACAGAATTCTTTGCCTAGAGGGAAAATCGCTGCAGGAGAGAGAGCTCTGTACTCTAAAGGCTGTAATGGATGCTGTCAATTTTAATGTCCTGTGGAATCAGGCACCATGAGTTGGTAATAGACTCTCACTCCACATTCTCCCAATCAAGGGAATTGTATGTATCTGGAATGAATACCCTCAAATATTCATAACTTAATTCTATTGAAAGAGAAATAAAGCCATATTTCTATCTCAGACCAGAAGAAATCCAGCTTACCTTGGGGATACACGGAGGCTTTTCTTCTGTCCTATCATGGTGCATGTCATCCGCCACATCCTCAGGGAGAGCTGGAGGGACAGAGAGTAACTGTCAGGACACTGGTGCTGCTGCTCAGGAATTACTCAGGGTCTTTCTTCTCGATGAGGACATGGGGTGGTGTGTATGGATGTGGGAGGTTAGTAAGTGTGCGCTGAGCTGGTGATGGGCCATCCCCTTTGGGGAAGAAGGAAGGCAAAGGACAAGAGGAAGGAAATGAAAACAGAGATTTGGCTTTGAAGCTAAGGGAATCCTAATCAGAAGGGAAGGGTCGATCTAAGAAATTGTAAACACTAAAATGCATGCTCTGTTTCAATTACAGAGACACATGACCCATCCTGCCTCTTTTGAGCTTCTGCTAAATTGCCACTGTCGCTTGATTTTTCCCAGATCACTCTTCCCCCAGCATCCACAATGCCAGCTACTGCATTTATCATGTCTTCTGTTGTATATTATATACTTGATTAACAGCAACCTCTATTAAAGGAGTGAATACAATCCTAAACAAAATATGCTATATTTATTCACTAATCTCTTGTCTTAAAGAAAATCAAATACACAAGATTTGACAAAACTGAAATCCTACCATTTAGATACAACCACTATCAATCCTATCATATTTTTCTCCCAGTCTTTGTTTTCAATACAATGTACGTATGCCCACTGAGTCAGGGGCTGTCCGTACTCTAGGGAGCTGTTCCATAAGTGGGACAGTTCATTATGAAGACGGAGCCCAGACTGAGCACAGCCTGTCTCTAACCCAGCTGTGCAGGAGAAGTGTATAGGCTAACAGTCAGGTTCCACTTTGAGTCCTTGGTTGTGGACTACAGGAATTGACCAATTCTAAAGCTTATGGTAATGTTATCCAATACAATAAAATATCCCTGATTCTTATCTGCTTTTGGCCTTGTTTAAGCAATGACACCAGCACTGACAGATATGACCTGTACTGTATACATGGGGTCTCACACCTCTCAGAATCAGTGAGCTGACCAGGAGAATGCAGGTCCTGAGGTGAATTTCACCTTAATGACTGTGCCAAACTCAACTGATAAGTCCACCCATAGCTGCCCTGGATTCTGTGACCACTAAGGCCACCTGATGGGCAGGGTCTGGACCTTTGGAGATGCTAGGACTTCCAGCCAAGGATACGGATGCAGGGACTCCCTTGCTCCATGACTGAGGATCCCTTGGCTGAGTGGTAAGTGCAGGTCAGGGATCCAGAGCACCCACATTGGGACCCACCCCTGGGTTCTCAGTTTGGCTGTTCTCCTTAGGAGGTCAAGAGCTTAGAACATTTATCTCTGCACCATCTCCTATCGAGGAAAAGAAATATTAACCAAATCTGGGCAACAGCTGTGTTGAGGGACGAACATGCAATCAACTTCAGAAAACAAGTAAGGGTCATGTGCCTGAGCTAACCTTAGGTACTTCAAAACAACTCCGTACGTCTCTTAGCCCCTTAGAGGGGATGAAAGCAATATTTGAGTTAAAAGTAACTTGTCCCAATACCCTTAGTCTGGAATACTGAAAAAAAAGTTCCACAGCAGGGGAAGCCTCCTAAACACACAGCACCTGCCAGGGTTTACCCCAGCCTTGGAAGAACTGGGAAGAATAAGACCAAGGCAGGCCTGAGGAAAGGTCAGAGGGTAGGCAGGACTGGGGTGTGAGAAGCAGGGGCAGGGCTGTCTGGACGGAGAAGTGGGTTGTAAGAAGAGCAGTGACCCTGGGTCCTGCTGCCCTAAGTCTCTGTCCTGGGCCTGGTGAACCCCAGGAGACCAGGTCAGCAGGGCTGTGAAAGCAAGTGTGTGAAGAAGCCCAGCAGCCCCTTCACACAGCCCTCTAGAATTTCTGCCGCCCATGGAGGTTCTCTAGGGGCAGCTGGACGTGGACCCCTCTCAAATGGAAGCATGTCAGCACATCAGCCTTCGGGAAGTGCAGAGGCTGAGATGAGCTGAAGGAGACTGAGCAAATGCAGTGATCCCAGAACACGTGTTCTGTGACTCATCCATCTCTGGGACTGTCCTTTACAAGAGGAACTAACAGTGAGGACACTACATGAGGTGAAGCCACAAGTCCTGAAAGTGCAGAGGGAGACAGTTCACTTCTCATCCACCACCTCACCCTTTCTAGAAGAACTTGGTCTCAAGTTTCAAGGGCCCATGAGAGTTTTGACCCACAGGTTCTGTCCATCATAGGTCAATATGCAAAGGAAAACAAACTCTCCTGTGCACAATACCCTACATTTGCTAACCAGAACACAAACTTCCATATTAGGCAGTGACAAGCACAAGAAAGAGCAGCTCATGTGCAAAAGATCAGTTTTGATGAGCAAATCAAGAAAAGGTGATTATAGAGCACAGTCACGTCTAAGGACACAATTTCTCTCTATTGTATCATTAAAATATGAAAAAAAAGTCAGAACTCTACACATATTTCATTCTTCTTTCTGATTTCATATCCACTTTCCTCAGTCTCCAAAGGAGGAGATTTAACCCTAAAGTTCCAGGAACCCTCTGCCATTAGATCCTACCTAAGTGTTGTTCCTACCTGTATCCTTTTCCTCATCACAGCCACAAATGCTATCCAGAGTCGATTCTGTAGAAACACGAATACGAATGTACAAGTCTTATGGATACATTTAAAATGTGACTAATGTGACTGAGTAATTGGTTATTTTATTTTGTTTTATTTTAATACACTAAGATAATCATTGACTGAATTAAATAAATTGTAACAGGCACATCTAGCTAGTGGCTACCACATTGTAATACACATCCCTCTCTCTCTCTCTCTCTCCATATAAATGTATATATATATATATATAATATATGGAGAATGTTACCACCACTCCCCTGTTTATTCACCTCTGTATGTTGTATCAATTAAAGTTGACTATTTGCTGATGGTTTAATGAAGGTAAAACCTCTGCCCCGTGAAGGTACTTAGCCAAAGGGGTAAGAGGGATGTGTCCCTCTGCTGGTTTCCCTGGTAACCGATGAGCCCATCTGCTGTCAATCCCCCCTTTAACTGGAAGCCTGCCTATTCCGCCCAGAGAGAAGAATGCTGCTACTGCTGCTGCTGCGTTCTGCCTGCCATCGCCTATCTACAGTGGGATGTCTCTCCAGGACCACTTTGCTTAAGACGTGAAAGATCTCCCATCTATTAAACCATGAATGTCTCTGTCCCTGACTCCGGGCTCTTTCCTTAGCCCTGAGGCTGAGCAAGTACAGGGCTTGCAGGCGTGAGAGGTGCAGCCCAACACCTTCTGCAGGGCAGTTTGCTGGCCACATTTGATGATTCCTTTGTAGGTGTTTCCTAGGCTCATGCACACTTGCCAGGCACTCATGAGACCTTGGGGACACTGAAACAGTAATGTCAACACCCAGATCCTAGAGGAATTCCCGACAGGTGTTCCACTTGAGGGGAGAGGTAATGAGCATGGCCCAGTGCACCTGTGCTAGACATAATCAGCGAGCAGGTGCAGAAGGGAGGGAGGGACATTCACTCACATCATGAGGCCATCCTTCTCACCACTGCCTCTGAAAAATCCAGGGAAGGAAGGGACAAAATGCCCTTAGAAGGTAAATGGCCTGTACACTGAAAACTACAAACCACTGCTGAAAGAATTAAACAGGGAAAAAATAATTGAAATGACATAGCATATTCATAGACTGGAGACATATTATTGTTGACATTTCTACACTACACGAAGGTAAGTAGTAATTCATTGTAATACATATAAAAATCCCAATGTCATTTTCAAAGTAAAAGAAAAAAAATCCTAAAATACATATGGAACCACTAAGGACTCCTAACAGACAAAACAATCCTGAGAACAAAGAACATAGATGGAGGCTTCTCACTTCCTGACTTCAAAACAAATTACAAAGCCACAGGAATCAAAACTGTACGGTATGGACATAGAAACAGATACATAGGCCTAAAGACCAGAATAAATAACCCCCAAGAAAACTCATAGATACATGGCCAAATGAAATTCACCAAGCTTCTAAGACAACAAATAGGGAAAGTATAGTTTTTTCAACAGTCAATAGGATGAAAATATAACTTACAGAAAGATTACAAACATATATCAGAAAAGGAGCTAATGTCCAAAACATCTAAGAAAAACACTACAATTCAAATGCAAAATACATTAAAAAATTAAAAAGGGCAAATAACTGGGTTCAGAAATGTGCAAAGACTTAAATAAGACATTTCCTGAAAAAGACATACAAATGGCTAACAAATATAGGAAAAGGTTCACAGCCTCACTAATCATCAGGGCAAGGAAAATGAACATCTCACACCTGTTAGGCTGTGTATTATAAAGAAAAAAATTAACAGCTTAAGGCAAAGATGTAGGGAATTGGAAACTTTGTACACTGCTGGTGGGAATGTAAAATAGTGCAGCTCTTATGAAAAACAGTACGGGGGTTCCTTATAAAATTATAAACAGAAATATCATATGATTCAGCAATCACAGTTCTGGGTATATATCCAAAGGAAATTAAATCAGTATCACAATGAGATGAACTTAAGTTCATTGCAGCATTCTCCACAATAGCCTAGATATGCAACCAACTTCACAAAACAAGTAAGGGTCCTGTGCCTGAGCTAACCTTAGGTACTTCAAAACAACTCCATAAGTCTCTTAGCCCCTTAGAGAGGATGAAAGCAATATTAGAGTTAAAAGTAACTTGAACCAATTCCCTTAGTCTGGAATACTGAAACAAAAGTTCTACAGCAGGGGAAGCCTCCTAAACACACAGCACCTGCCAGGGTTTACACAAGCCTTGGAAGAACTGGGAAGGATAAGACCAAGGCAGGCCTGAGGTAAGGTCAGAGCGTAGGCAGGACTGGGGTGTGGGGAGCAGGGGCAGGGCTGTCCGGATGGAGCAGTGGGTTGCAAGAAGAGCAGTGACACTGGGTCCTGCTGCCCTGAGTCTCTCTCCTGGGCCTGGTGAATTTCAGGAGACCAAGTTTGCAGGTCTGTGAGAGCCAGTGTGTATAGCAAGCCCAGCAACCCCTTCACAGAGTCCTCTAGAATGCCTGCCAGCCATGAAGGGTCTTTAGGATCAGCTGGACGTGGAGGCCTCTCAAATGGAAAAATGTCTGCACATCAGCCTTGGGAGGTGCTGAGGCTGAAATGAGGAGACTGAGCACACGCATTGATTCCAAAGTATGTGTTCTGTGACTCATCCACCTCTGGGAGCACGCATTCCATGAGGAATAAACAGTGAGGACAAAAGTAAGATGAAGCTACAAGTCCTGAACGTGTAGAGGGAGAGAGTTCAAGTCTCATCAACCACCTGACACTCACTATAAGAATTTATTCTCTAGTGTCAAGTGACTATGAGACTTTTGTTCCCACTAGGATATGGCCATCATACGTGAATGTAAAACTGAAACCAAAATCCTGGTGCAAAATACTCTACAGGTACCAAAGAGAAACGAACCTTTCATCTTTGACAGTGAAAAAGCAATGAAAGAGTAGTCTTGTGAGAAAGAAAATTTCTGAATGGCAAAGCAAGAAAAGATGACTATAAGCACAGTACAGTCAAAGGACATGGACACAATAACTCTATTATATCATTAAAATTTGGAAAGAGCAAATCAGAATCCTACACATATTTTCTTCTTCTCCCTGATTTCATATTCACCTTCCTTAGTTTCTAAAGAACCGGGTGGAACCCAAGTGTTCTAGGAATTGTTTCGCTTTAGATCCTACCTGAGAGTTGTTCGCTATGTGAATCGTCATCAGCATCAGTGCTATGTATGCTCTCCAAGATCCATTCTGTACAAACACAACCATGAGCATAAAGTTATTATACAAGTTGACCCACCCATTTCTCCTACTCGACTTGCTGGCTCACACAGCATCACCCTGGTCTTCCCTCCAGGTTCTCAGACCTCATCTGTGCTCTGTGCAGACAGAGTCCTTCAATAAGATATTGATCACAGTTGAAAATTTCAAATGAGGGAGAGATGCTGAGAAAATCACCTTTCGACCCCTCACTTCTATAGACCCATTTATAGCTTTCACCGTCAACCTTACCAACCTGAAATTCCAGATGGTACAGACACACTTCAAACATGGCTAGTGTGACCAAGCAATTGTGTGTTTTTTGCATTTTTTAATTGAATGAGTTAATTATTCTTTGAACTAAATTAATTATAAATAGACACATTTGGTTCGTGACTACCACACTGGAAAGCTCAGCTGTAAGAAATCCAAAGATGAGAAAGAGGCAACCAGCCACCCTTCCCCTGATTGTTCTTTACTGCAGAAAATTTGATGGCCTGATCTGATCCTTCGTATGTAGGTATATCTTGGGCTCTTGAACCCACGCCAGGCATTGGGAGGGTCCTTGTGGACACTGAAATAGTACAGTCAACACTCAGATCCAAGAGGAATTCCCAGCAAGGGGCCCACTTG